>NC_056713.1:16992383-16999768 GCF_018831695.1 Puntigrus tetrazona
AAAGTTTTGTTTACATAATGTGCGTGTACTATACATATATGTGTGTATATGTGGTGTGTGTGTGTGTGTGTGTGTGTGTGTCTGTGTGTGTGCGTGTGTGTGTGTTAACTAGGCTGAATATTTAAACAGTAGTGTATATTAATATTATAACTGTTTACAGAAAATATATTTTAACTCATATTGCCATACAGTGAAAGTCAATGACTTTGGTTTTCCTCATATGTACAAAATCAAAACAATATCTTTTGTGTTACTCAAAAGAAGTTATCATTGCATGAATCTAGTGTGTGTGTGTGTGTGTGTGTTTGCGTGAGCATGATTTGTTTTTAAGTCTGTATGTTCCATTCTGTTTTAGGTGAGGTGTACAGGGACACACTTATTTGTGTACAGTGATCACACCTCTGAGGTTTACCGGTCGCATTTGAAACAATTATGCAACAAAAACAGCTGAAGCATTCTGTGTTGTTAAAACCTTATGCATACCTTGTATATGACTTGTCTGTGTGTTGGAGACTTATTGTAGGCTTTATAATTTGCATAAATACATGCAAGCTCTATTCTATAATCATGGATGCTATCAATTCATCAGAGAAAATGTCTTCATATATATTCAGTACATAAAANAGCATTTGAAACAATTATGCAACAAAAACAGCTGAAGCATTCTGTGTTGTTAAAACCTTATGCATACCTTGTATATGACTTGTCTGTGTGTTGGAGACTTATTGTAGGCTTTATAATTTGCATAAATACATGCAAGCTCTATTTTATAATCATGGATGCTATCAATTCATCAGAGAAAATGTCTTCATATATATTCAGTACATAAAAATGAACAGGCAAACAGGTATAGCTTTGCACAGCGGCGAGTTGAAATGACACGGTGCGCTCTGGAAATGATAGCTGCATTTGTGTAATGTGTTTAACATTGCTGTGGAAAATGTGTTACTGTTCAGGGAAGAAGGAGAGGCACTTACAGCAATTGGCATCTCTCAGTAAGGTCACATCGAGATGCTCATAGCACAGTGACGACAAAAGATGTTCACAAACCGGCAACATTCAAGGCCATTACTGAGGGCCCTTCAGCGCTTGCCTTTTTATCAACAAATCATCTCTCGCTTGCTCTTCTCTTCTTCTTTTTTGTGTCAAAATTCATCAAAATGTATAATTAAAGCACGGATTATTTTTGGGCGATATAACAAATATTCACAAATGTATTTTTCAAAGTTTTGCTGACCAAAAATGTAATTACACAGCAGTACGGATATCAGTTATTTTAACGCAATTTTTATTTGATCATAAAGTTTCCATGTAATGAGACTAATTTCACAAGCCCTCCTTCTATCGTAATAAGCGCTAGTTTTGGAGTTGATAGATTCTTAATTATTAGACTTTGATAGACTTTAATTATTATGAATCACTTCAGACTGCTTCAGTGAACTAATTCAAAACTAATTTAGTGAACTAATGTAAATACATTGGAAAAAAAACAACCATGTGAATTTATTTATTATTTTAATTCGGTAAATGCAGAGTACAATAGACTCACAATTTCTTTCACGGTCTCTTGAACGCTAATGTATATATAAATAATTCTGGTATGACATTTTTGGTAAATTCAGCCCACTTAACGGCTTTTTTCTGATCTTCTCTTCTCAGGTCAGTGACAGACCCCAGAGATGGCAAACGCGTGGCCCTCAAAAAGATGCCCAATGTCTTCCAAAACCTCGTCTCCTGCAAGAGGGTTTTCCGCGAGCTGAAGATGCTTTGTTTCTTCAAGCACGACAATGTGAGCTTCCCACCATCCCCAGTTTTTTTTTGTTTTTTTTTTAATCAGTCGGTGTTACCTAACTCTCGCTATCTACGTGCTGTCCCCATGGTGCCATTAACGGGAGCCTGACTAGCTCTTGTTGTCCCTGGGCTGCTGGTGCCTGGGAAACGAATGTCATGTGAAGGCCGGTGTCAGTGCCCACGTTCTCTAGCGTCGAAGCTGACCTCTGGTGCTCTGTCTTTGTGTCTCCACAGGTGCTGTCAGCTCTGGATATTCTGCAGCCTCCACACATCGACTACTTTGAGGAAATGTATCCTAAACTGAAAGCTAATCTACCAGGTGCTGTCCAATAAAGTGATTTTGATCCTAAAAATGTTTGGATCCCAAAAAAGGTATCAAAAATAAACATTAAGGCTGATGTTTAATTATAGGCTAAGACTTAAATTCCCAATGTGAGAATTATCTAAAGATCATCTTCGATAACATTTAAAGTCTGACGTCTGATGGTCACAGATTTTCGTATTTGATTCTAATTGTACATTTTTTCAAATAATTTATTTTCAATGCTCCAGGTTAGCCGTACTTTTTTTAAAGGTCTAAACAATTTGGCCAAAAATGTTGTTATTATATTATTATTATACTGAAAACGTGCCATGAGCTTGCTCTTGTGTAAAAGAACACAGTGTCGTGATTTTACTCTGAAACTGCATACGTTTAATTAATGAAAGTGTAGCCATTGCAGTTTGATAATCACAACAAGTCATTTTGGTTTTATTTCAGTTAATCATACAGTTAATCGCACACAAGCTTTCTGTTTACTTACAGGTTTAAATGGCATTTTAAATCCAAGGTTTTCTTTGTGGTTTTTAGACCTTAAAAGCTTGGAGCTTGAAAACAATTTCAAAATTGTAAGTAGCAGTATGAAACAATAGCTTGTAGATTTCAGAGCTCCGGCATCGCGAGGGCATCTAAGGTCTTGTTTTAAAGTTTTAAATTGCTGCGCATATGCTTTTTTTGTGCCTTTTTGTGGTTGCTAAAGTGGGATCAAGCTGAACATTATGTTTAGAGAGGTGATGGCTTGCCTCATGCTGTGCTTGAATGTTTTTGACGGCAAGGAATGATCCAGTGTACTTATGGGAACTAGTATGCCATCTACAGTATAGGCAAAATTGTTCTGTATTTCTCTCTGAATATCACAGGTTAAAAGGGGTCTTTCGTTTCTCCTCTTAATGGTTTTGTTCTATTAGTGGAATATCGAGAAGACGTTTCAGACGGTTTTCAGGAAAAGCTGACATGTTATTTTTTAGGCCTTTTCTTTTCTCTGATATTTCCTAGATGTGGTCTGCAAGACGCTAAAGGCATCCCCAGCTTCTTAATTTGGTATATAATTTAATCAGAGGAATTACACGCTTTCCCCATTTACCGCTCTTGCCCAGTCACCCGATACGCACTCAGTAAGCCACTTTTCTAACAGTATTTTTTTTTTTTGCGGCAAATACCAAGAGGCTTTCTGTGATTTGAGCTGGACAGTCTTCCACTTAAATTAGCCGGAATTTTAGCTCTTCAAAATCAGGAACAAAAAAAGGCTTTTGTGTTAATTAGCTGGGAGATTTATCCTGCGCTTTTGTATTTTTAGATGTTTCTCATGCAGCGTGACTGCTGGCTGTGGTCAGGATTCGGCTTCGTTTCACACTGTATGGAATCATCCAAAAGACGTAGAACATTAGTAAACAATGCTGTGTTTAAATCCACTAAAGACAGGGTGAACTTGCCAGAGAACATACATTTTACATTTTTAACCCCCTACAGTGATTGATTTTTATGGCTATGAGGGTGCTTAGAGATGCACATTCAGCCTTAGTGCATGCTTGCATTTTTCCATTTTGGCACCAGAAAGGGGACATGTCATCGGAAACAGGATTCATTTAACATGTAGCCTATGCAAAAATAACAGGAAGTGCCTAAAACTAAGCTCCAAAGTTGGTGTATATCTTCACAAATGTGACATAGGACCGTCAATATAGTAATATATGGTTAAGTGAGTTTAGCTAGTCATAACAGATTTTTAAGGTTCGGAAAAGATAATGTATAAATTATGACTGTTGTTAAAGTTAACAAAAACTGAAAATATTACTAAAATTATAACCATTCCTCTTAATTGTATTTATTGAGATTATTTCAATATATAAAATATATAAATATATATCAGAAGGACAGAGGGATGGGATCTAAATCGTGATCACATGTCACGGCCATAAACTTGTGTTCCGGTGGTTCCCCCGAGGTAGAAACCCGCTTTTAAGGGGCCCCCTCCTTAATCAGCCATTGGAGTCGTCGTAACTTCCCCCTTACCTTACGGCCCCTCGGCCTTGCCTCGGCAACTAACTGAAATAAGAACAGTTTAAAAGTTTAAATACTAAATAGCATAACCTACAATGAAAACGTTAAATAGAAGTAAAAAATACAAAAGCGCAGTTACTAAAAGTTCTGCTAAAATTAAAATGATACTTAATAAAAGGCCATATTTTTAAATACTATATAGTAGCATAAAAATAATACTATATTTTATTTTCTACAAATTTCCTGCCTTTTTTCTCATTTGTACACTAATTGTCTATCCACATTGCAGAGTTCCATAAATTTTACCTCCCAATATCATTGCAGAAAATTACTTTTTTTTTTAAAAATGCAATATGTTTCTTTCACGAAAAAAAAAAAAAAANTATATGTTAGCTTTACATCGTAATACTTGCGGATTTATCTGATTTACGGAGCTTCATGACAACGGCCGCTATCCTTCAGCATTATCAAGCTACGAAGGATACATTTTTAAAAAACTCTGACTGTGTTCGTCTGAAAGACGAAAGTCATATACACCTAGGATGGCTTCGGGGGTGAGTAAAATATGGGGTAGTTTTCATTTTTGGGTGAACTATTCCTTTAAAAAGTATTAAAAAATGTTTGTATTTGTAAAATTATCATCGTTCTTCAGAGTGTGAAGACGGCTATAGTGCTCACATTTTCTATTACGTTTTCCAATAGTCCGAGATATTGTAAACACTTTTAAACCCACGCACACACACACACACACACACNNCCCCCTCAGTGCCACTATCTTTGTTCTGCTTAACGTATTTATTTACTCAACGGATTAAACAAAGACCCATATCCTTCTGCTTGTACACGGCACAGTAGAACCTTTGTGCTCTCATTTGAATGGATTAAGAAACAAAAACATCAATGCATTCTTTGCGGCCGGCTTCTTGATCCGTATATTTTGAAGCCGCTCGGTTAGACATGCGAAAATGCGCGTTCCTCAACGTGTACACGTAACATTCAAGCACAAAGTTAATAAAAAAAAAGCCGTATTCTGCAGCCCGGGGATCTCGGTGGTCCTCGGCAGACCTGTTTGGAAAGGTTATTTCATACAACACTGCCGCTGTGTATTCCAGCTAATTATATCTTTTGCTGAATAGCTTCTTTCTCTGTGACTGATGTGTGAATTGTGCTCAATGCTCCTTGTCATAATGGCTGTTATTTCTTCATCTGACTGCTCCACCGCCGTTTCATATACGCTGCATTTTACCAGACGCCTGCGGTGAAAGCGTTTCAGTTAATCAGTCACTGTTTGTGTTACAAACGTATTTCTTTCTGTTGCAGGAATGTGCTTTTTTCGGTCGGTTCAAAATTTTGTTCGCTGCCTACTTAGGGAGAATTTTAAGGTACGCTCGTAATATAAAGGCTGTTCCACGAGGCAGGCAATTTAATTATGTTGCTAAAGATGCATTGTTTTTCACATATTATAAAGGCTGGAATAAACTACACAGCTTTCGCCCAGAATTTTTGCTTCTGGGTGAGTCGGTCACCAAAAGTTACAGCCAGTCTGCAGATTTTGGGAAGACGGGGTTTAATAGATTTCACAGAAAATCTTGTTGCATGCGTGATGTGCACACTTTCTGATCGAATTTTTTGCTTCAGACTGCGATTTCATCCTGTTAGAGGATATCAAACATCATTCGAGCTGATTTTAAAATGCATTGTTTCCGTTATCATGGGTGTAGCAAACCAATGTGAGTTTGGGTTCATTTGTTGCATATATTTGTACAGAATTAATTCACTTATTAACGTTATTAACGCATTCGGAAATTAAAGTATCAAAAGATGTCACTGGGGCAGTCACATGTTTGTACTTAAGAGTCCATTTTGGTACCTTAAAGGTACATATTACTACTTAAAGTGTGCATATTGAACCTAATAGGTACAAAAGTATACCTTCTGAAAGGGTACTTCCCCAGTGACAACTTTTGTACCTTTATTTCTGAGAGTATAATATATATATATACACACACACACACACACACACACACACACACACACACACACACACACCAACCATATGTGTGTTTGTTTGTTTTTCAGTCACACATAAAATGTGTTGCCAGATGTAAAATATTACATAAAATATTGCCAAAGTAAAATGTGTCTATTTTTGTTGTCCAAAACATGAGTCCAGTTTCAGAACACGCCAAATTGTGTTTTGGAACAGCTTGCAATTTGTAGTATGTTGTTTTGGTGTAGGATGCCCAGTTTTTTCTGTAACCTTTTACAACATCGACAAGTATATAATAGCTTGTGTTTTAAAACCTGTTCAGTGTTCCAGCCTTAAGGCAACGTTGTATGTTTCCTTCGGGGAAAAAGGAAATCCGTAATACCCAGTTAAAATAAATTAATAAATAAAGATATTAGTCTAGATATGAGAAGTCAATAATAAATAAATTTGACATTCAATACTGAAGTTACTTAAAAAAAATCGTATTTTATAAATAACAATGAAACGTTTCACTCAATGTTTGTGATAGTTCGATTGAAATCAATTGGGAGCAGTCTAGAACTGTATTTGTGATCCGGACAAAGTTGCTGTCTTGGTAGAGCTTTCTAAAGTGGTCCTTACATTGGTGACCTTTAAATGCCTATGTAGGCAGCTCACTAGATCTTGGGACAGAACCCCTCTTGTTTATGTGGTTTTATGGTGCTTTCTAAAGGTTGTTTTTGTTATGCTCATGTTTACTTCTTATAGTTAAACTTAGCTGGGTTTGCAACTTCTCAGATGCGCTTCAAATGTATGCAAGAGCATACATCCTTATACAGCATACTGTATATACAGAGCAAATATAAGTAGGTGTTTTTTTTTTGTTTTTTTTGCCACGGTACATGTGTGGGCACACGTGTTCTCATGTACGTGTGTCATAACAGAATCCCCAGGGATGGGATGTGCCGGATCTCCTCCATTGGAGCCTGTGCTCGCTTTTCTGGAACACAGTCCTGCAGGACTTGCTTAAACACACACAAATGCATTAGGGATGCGCCTTTTGGTCGACTCAGGGTGGGTCAGGGGGAGAGCTCCATCTGCACTTATTTTAATTGTAGATATGTGTAAGACAAACATCTTTGACTATTGCATTGTGACTTTTTTTGCATCGTGAGAATCTTTTTTAGAGGCCATTAGTGTGTTTTAATGAGCTGAGTATCTGAGCGTATTCCTTCATCTGTAAGATTTATTTTTTCTCCGTTTAAACTAGCAGTTTTTGTTTGTTTTTCCATGCCCTGGCAATAT
>NC_056713.1:16999868-17001315 GCF_018831695.1 Puntigrus tetrazona
TATATATATTAAAAACGTATTACTTAAAGAATATTACGTTATAGCTTGAATCACAAACCATCCAAAAAAAAAAAAACATTTACTAAAATGGTTCTTCACAGTGCAGTTTGAGATGATAAAATAATGTCATACACTGTAAACTACTGGTAGGAGTAAAATGTATGATCTGCCATCACATTTTACATTTCTAAAAACAGTGGTTTAAAAAAAAATATATAACAATGTGCCACTAATACTGTTGACTTGGTGCTCCAGTTTAGGAGTGGCGCTTTAGACAAATACTAGTCCTCTTCACGTTCACCCTCTCCACTTCTCTGTGACCTCGCTCTCCACTGGCTCTGTTTTTAGATGAGAGCTAATACTGCCCATCATTTGGAGCGCTGTTGTATGTGTGAATGTCCTGCTGTTATTTTTGGCATGCCAGTTTCCCTTGACATAACCCTTACTGCAGTTATGTGGTGACAGAGTTGATGCAGAGTGACCTCCATAAGATCATCGTGTCTCCACAGCCCCTGAGCTCTGACCACGTCAAAGTCTTTCTCTACCAGATCCTCCGAGGTGAAACACACACACACACACACACNTTTCTTCTCTAAGTCTCATGGGTAGAGAAACACACAGAAAATCACACACACCTCTCTACTTCGTGTTCCTTACTATTATACTCTCACTAGAGAAAATGAGGAGGAAGAGACTGACTACTAGTAGTGTAAGAATACAAATGGGAGTGCAAGAAACAGTCTGCTCTTTGATAATGTGTTTACTGCAGGACAACTGACAGGTCTTAAAGAGACCAGTTAACCTCGTTTCTAATAAATCATATGAAACACATAAAACTTCAGTTTGTGACACATAGCTTTATTACACCTTAGGGTAAAAATGACACCGTAGTTCAAAAGTCTATTTATATGTCAACTAGATTACATTTCAGACAGAGCTAGAAACCTGCATAGTGTAAAAGTGCAGTCTGCTTCATAAGTTTGTGTTTGCGAAATATCTTTAATGGCTGATATTGGTTGTGTTCACAGGACTGAAGTATCTACACTCAGCTGGTATTTTACACAGAGACATTAAACCCGGCAACCTGTTGGTCAACAGCAATTGTGTGCTTAAGGTTAGTGAAATACTACTCAAATCATTCATTTGTTGGTGATTTTTCCTATTAACTTTTGCTTTAATGGTTGCATAGCGTTCAGCATTTTTTTTTCCGGCTTTAAGGTTGTTGCACACTGAGTCTAAAATTTTTTGATAGGAAAGGATGACGAATATATACAAAAAAACCCAAAAACACACATTTCAGACTCTGTGTGCAAGAACCTTTACTGTTTTACTGAGTCAATTAAAATCTTTGTAAGCATAGGAGACTAAAAAGCTTTAAACCATTAACAGTTTAAGTATAATTTTTTTCAGTTTATTTTATTACAGTTGTTATACTGTAATATATATA
>NC_056713.1:17001415-17006542 GCF_018831695.1 Puntigrus tetrazona
ATATAAGCTCTATTGTGCTGGTTTCTTTTGTCTCTGTGCTCTCCTGCTATTTTAACATTATATACTCTAGCCTATGGGCCTTGAATTGTGTCTTTATAACTCCTATTTTCCAAGGAGCAAGGACGCTTCATATCTGTCTGGCCAGGCCAGGTCTACAGCACCAGCGTACACACACTAACACACAATCTCTGGCTCCAGGGGGTCAGGGCCCCTTTGGGATTGATTCATCTGCTCAGTTCCTGACATAAATCTTCATTTTGAATCCCACAGAGAGAGTCCAGCTGCAAAAGAGAAAGCAAGGTTGATATGGGAGATATAGAAAGAGAGATATAATGGAAAAAAAGAGAAATTCTCTGTGTATGTGTGTTCTGACTCTACCCAGCAGCATGAGAAATGTGCTTGAGGGGAGAGCGGGAATAGATTGTGCTATTGGACCACAGAGAGGGAATCATTTAGCATGCGCTGCTTCATTTAGTCCTTAATCCCCATTTCCGAAAAAGAAGAATGTATCCCTCATTTAGCTATTATATGCCAGACCTTATCTTATGGCCATGTCCTGCAATCAAACATGCTCAAGTCTGATTTAGGTTCAAATTTGATTAATTTTATATCCATAACATGTTTCCTGTTATTAGTGTAGGCTCTGTGAGACTCATGAATAAGTATTACATATCAGTATGTACCGCAGCTTATCATTAGCGCTTATATATCCAAATTATATATCACTGTTTGAGAGATCAAAATTTCCATTTTTTGGTGTATCTGAGCGAATTAATCCGTCAGATGCCTTTTGTGTGTAAACTAAAATAAATTTGTCAATTGAAATAACAAAAAGTAAGTTAGATTTACAGGTTACTGTAATAAAATATTGAAGTACTACAACTGCTATCACTACAGCTGAAATATCTAAACATTCAAGCTATGTGCATAAAATGTAAACCAAAAGTAAAGTCAAAACTTAAAAATAAAAAAAAAGTAAATTATTAATAAATATTAAAATAGCATATAAATAGTAGTAAAATAATACTGGACCTTATTTGATAAATGTAGTTCCATAAGGTGCATATTTTAAGAATATCTTACATTTTGGGGCAATTTCATGGCAAAATATATAACCACCCAACAAACATTTACAGCACCCTAGCAACTAATTACAAAACCCAAGCAACCACATAGCAACGCCTTAATTGCTCAGCTTGTGACTCTTTCCATAAAATGGTTGTGTTTTTACTTGAATGAATAACACAAGAAATCGTTTCAATAAACTGCATGTTTAAGCGTTGCTAGCAGGATTTGAATATGTCTTGGGGGAATTAATAAAATTAGTCCTCTGGGAAAAACTGGGTGGAGCTACTTGGGTAAATTGTTAGCAATGCACGATAGGCCCTTTTGTGCCTTCTTTCTGAGTGTGGGTGGAGAGAAGAGGCAGAGATATTTTTCTCATTTATTTATTTCCCAGGGAGCACTCAAGCGGCTCAAGATGATTAGAAATTGGGTCTTGTGTTTATAGCGCTTTTATTGTTTGTCTGTTTGGTTAAAATGCGAACCAGCCTCTCCGTCTAATTTAGGTTTTATTGTTTGATTTATTGGAAAAACATCTTCTCCATAAGTCAATAAACGCACACCTCAGACTTCATTTTTCAACCCATTAAGTGTGTAAATAGCCCTAAATTCTGCCCAGATTTGTGACTTTGGCCTGGCGAGAGTGGAGGAGCTGGACGAGTCGCGTCACATGACCCAGGAGGTGGTGACGCAGTACTACAGAGCGCCAGAGATCCTGATGGGGAGCAGGCACTATTCCAACGCCATCGACATCTGGTCTGTGGGCTGCATCTTTGCCGAGCTGCTTGGCCGACGCATCCTCTTCCAGGCCCAGAGTCCCATCCAACAGGTATTCACCTACGCTCATGTTCAGCGCTCGATCTGTGGGCAGAATCTGGGATATTCACACAACTCATTGTGATTTGTACGAGAAGAACATGTTCCTGTATCAGAAGTCTTAACAGCCAGTCAGAACCTTTTAACGCGTAGAAGAGTTAAGGAGTATCTGCTTGCGTTGCGCTATTTGAGGACCATTGCAAAATTTGGACCATTTGGCCTCTTCAGATGTAGTTCGGCTGCTGTATCAGGGTCCACAATTAACACTTGCCAAGAGCCAAATGTGAGTCAAATTTAAATTTGGCGAGTAAACAAAGAGCTTTCTTACCATTTGGCTTCTGACTTCCTTAGGAACTGCAACATATTTCATGGATTAAATAGCAAGAAATGAAGCCTGACCTTTTTTTGTCTGACATATATTATGTGTTTAAAGCAAATGCGTAAGCTGTTAAAGAGAATTTCTTCTTTGCATTCTGACAGCATACACCACTTTAAATGTACTTATTACAATATTACTAATATTTCATTATTGCTGAAATATTTTTCACATTAAGCCACTAAAAATATTGTGTATATGATGATTGGCCCTGTTCCTCGAAAACATGCAAAAGCAAAAATGAATAAATAACAGATAGATAGACAGACACAAAATGTTTAATGTGAAATGAAATCAGAAATGTTTTATGGTGATGAATATTTATATTTATCTCTCCATTTACTTGCAATTAACTTGGTAGCCATTAGTCTACCTGGTATTATTTGGGGAAAAATCTGTAAAAATGGTTTGATGTTTAATAATTCAATAAATGTTACATTAGTAGTTATTTTGTAGATGGCAAGCTTTGCAACATTCTTAGTGAAAACAGAAAATCTTGGACGCTGATGCTAAAAATGTGACCTTAATGTACGGTATTTTTGGCGAATGTTGTACAGCCATGCTAATGAGCGAGCGGGGGCAGCTCAAGGCTCTGTTGTACTGAAGTCCCTGTGCGGCCCTGACCCAGAAGCCCTCTGTCCTCCATGTCTATGTGTTTGCCATGAGCAGAACCTGCCTCTAGCTTGCACAGATGCCTCTACTCTTATATAGTTTAGAGCTTCATAAACATTAAATGCGATGCAGTAATATAAGGAAGATACTCTTTGAGATGTACAACTTCAGATACACTTTTTAGTTTTGTGTAGATCACATAGAAGGTCATGAGCCATATGTTCTAATAATACTGGCCCTGCAGNTGTGTGTGTGTGTGTGTGTGTGTGTGTCAGCTCTGAATTTGCAACGACATCACATCGACATCCCCTTTAAGGCTCATTAAATTCACTCCAGTAAAGAATTTGATTTACTTGAACATGGTTCCGCTCCAGTTTGTTTATATACAGATCATGAACATGGTTTTGGTTTCTTTTCTTCCCATTGTCCTTCACCTACTATTTTGTTACATTCAGTTATTTTTTTATTTTTTTTTTTGTTGAGTTTTAAAAATACATGTATTACATTTAACTTTAGATATTATATTACTGTACTTACTGTATCATTAAAATACAGTTATGCAATACAAGTTATTGCTGTTTTTGTAGTTTACTTTATTTTTACGGTCTTTATATATAATGTATTATAGAAGTAGTTTTATTGCATTAATTATGCCTAAGAATGAGCCATAAAATGCTTTGTATGATCTCATAAATAATAATAACCACAGTTATAATACATTATAATATAATATCTATTCATTGGTATGCCTTTATTAAGTGCAATGCATTAAGAAACGCAACAAACCTTCTAATATTGAATAAAACAATATTTAATATAATTAATTTTAACTTTGGTTATAATTACTTATGAAAAGATATAATGCATTACAACATACATTATGAATACCTTTAAAAGGCATTATAAATAGTGGCTTTATGTAAATTGTTACCAATAATTCTTAACACATTTCTTTGTAATAATTGTAATTGGTATATAAGGCGATTTATATTGTGTTATACACTACTAAATATATGGTATCCCTGAAAATCCCTGGATGTCTTCTAAATGAGGATTAATAAGTTGTATAGGCTAGATATACTAACAAATAAATTCATATGTGTAAAAAAAAGAAAAAATTCTTAACTTTTGAATTTTTGGAGAATATATGTGTACAGTAAGTTTGTTTTATGCATCGTTTATGCTGTTTGTTATTGCAAAACTCATCTGCTTTTCTTTTTTTTTTGTTATCTGCCAGCTGGACTTGATCACAGATCTGCTGGGGACTCCGTCTCTGGAGGCCATGAGGACGGCGTGTGAGGGAGCCAGAGCTCACATCCTGAGAGGACCACATAAACAGGTGAGTCTGAACTTGAACCATGTCCCGAAAACCAGGCGCATGCTATTCGAAGCAGCTCCATGAAAGACAATGACTCATTAGCGGCTTGTATGCTGTGCAAACGCTCCCTTGCGCTGATATTTTCAGTCCCAGGAAGCCTGATTATAAACAGGCCCTGTGGCGCTGCCATGGCGACTCGCTGTTCCCGCTGAGTGACGGCACCTATTGACCGATCATGCACCTTGTTTATGGAATCGAGTCGCTTCTGCTGCCCCTGGAGCGCAGAAATCTCCCATCAGCCTTTGCTGCAGGATTCCCGGCGCTTCTCTCGCTCTCGGGCCCTCTCCCTCCCGCAGTCTCTCCATTTCCTGCCCTGCATCATATCCACTGACAGACTGATTGATCAGTCGATGAGAGCAGAGAGAGAGAGAGAGAGAGAGAGACGTGACGGCTGTTATTGACATATTTGCGTGCAGCAATTCAGTGTGTAGACTACAAATTAAAGCAGAAATACTAGTGATGAATAATATTGAGTTGTGAGATTTAATTTTTTTCCCCCCAGATTTATTGGTATCAGTCAGTATTGTTTATTTCATTGTGCAAGCCAGTTGCTAGTATCTATTTATTTATTTCACGTTCACTTGAAGATCATTTGTAAAAACACTAATGCTTTACTGCTGAAGGTAATCTTTAGCAAACCTTAAAATTAATATCCATTGTAATGTTATGATTCGTAGATTCATATCTACTGTAGAATTTAATATGATCGATTTAATGTTACGTTTTTAACTTACTTATTCAGATCGAATATAATTTTAATATCAGCAGTTTATCAGTTAGCAGTTAAAATATATTTATATATTATTTAAATATTTATCTCAAACAACTAATTAGTGTCCAGTGAGTCACATGTTTTTATTGATTTTTGTTAATTAATTTTTTG
>NC_056713.1:17006642-17015057 GCF_018831695.1 Puntigrus tetrazona
ATTTTATTTTATTTAACAAAGAAAGTATTTTTTATGACTTTAGTTTACTATAATAACTGTCACACAACGAAAATGTCAACCAAAGATCATCTTTTTAATACCCATACATTTTAACATTGATATATTTAAAATATGTCATTATAAACAATGTTCATGTAATACTGCACTTAATTGCACACATTAATGGAAGAGAAAGTACTGTGTCTTCAACCTCATTAGAGAGTCACCACAGCTACAATGTTCCTCTTCTATCGAAGCATCTGAAGCTCCACTCTCTTGCTGACGTTGTTTTGACAACGTGGTGAGGCTTTCACAGCTCCCAGTTTACATTTTAAAAGCCCCATCATTAATGTGTTCATCTTGAGGTTCGCTTCAATGCGGGAGGCCTCAGACACATTTTACGTCCTGTCCCGTGTCTTTGCTATAAATAGAGAAGATCTGATTTGGGCTGTTTTCAAACGGGATCCTTCAGGGGCTTTAGGGATCTTCATCCCCACCCTATCGGCTCTAACACTTAGTCAGATTAGTTTGGCCATCTGAGTGCCTTTGAGAGATGCCGTGTTCAGCGCGTCTCCATTCCCACTCGCAAACCAGCGCTAAGTGCTACCATTCAAACTGAAACCGGAAACAAATATGCTTTCACACAGCCGGACTGTGTGTTTTAAGAGGTGGAAGAGTTACACCCCTGGCCTGCATGAATGTTATTCCATCTCAGAGCTCCACTCTGCTTTAAAAACACAACTCTTCTCCTTGTTTTTTTTTCTCTCCATCACCTCGTCCTCTTTCTCTCTTTCCTCTCTGTTTTTCTCACAATGAGTTTCTTTGAATAACATTTTTGTACAAGTGTTTTTACTTAGTGGTCGACTGATATAATGCCAAGGCCGATATATTAGCGGATTTATTTGTGAAAAATACTTTGTATTATTTGTTGACATTACACATTTATTTTTTATTAAATCAAATTTTATTTTATCAAAAAGTCACCCTGCTATAGATATTGGCATTGGATGAGCCTTCAAAAAAACCTGTATCGATCAACCACTGCTTACAGTATGCTCAGAGAAGAGGTACTAACGCAAAGGCATATGGTCGTTCTCATGTTGATGAATCCGAATTATTATAAATGAGGGACTGTGTGCCTGCAGTAGTGTTTAGCATATACACCCCTAAGCTTCCCCATATAAGGACTTTCTGCACATCCTCACAATTACAGATGCAGGCATAGAGAGGAAAGTCTACAAATGGTTAGAAATTGTGCATAAGCAGAATTCTATGTTAATATACAAAAAGGAAGCATGGATTGTGGAAACAGTGCGATTACTAGTTTCACCAGATTGATTCTTTCTATCTGTCTATCATATATATGTGTGTGTGTGTGTGTGTGTGTGTGTAAGCAATCAGGTTTGAGAGGCTGTGCTGTATCGTGAATAAATCATGGCTGAAGGACATTGTTAGGCACAACGGCTTATTTTTAAATAAATAACAAAAATTTAATTTTGCTGAAGTACATTATGCACGCAGCAGTTTTAATGCTGTATTATCGATTGTTTGTTTTGTTTTATTTTATCTCTTTCCAAGAAGTTGACTCACAGCCTTGTCAATGGCTAATAAAAAAAACATTTTTCCTTTATTTGTGAATTGCTAGGTGTTGCGAATATGTATTGTACAATTTTATGACTTCAGTTTATATTTAAATGCAATTTGTTTCTGTGCTGGATTGTCAGCATCGTTACTCCAGTCTTCAGTTTCACAGGATTTCTTGTTGTTAAAAGAAAAGATCAAAAGGAGCATTTGATTTGAAATAGCAATCTTTTGTAAAATGATAAAAGTTTTTGTGTCATTGCTATATTATTAAAAAAAGCTAATTACTAAAATGACACAAAATATAAATATATTACATATATAAACATTTGGACAGGGTTTGGTTTAAGATTTAGTGTGCATGTATTAACTAAACCTTTCCTCCATGTCTGAGACTTTGTGTGAGAACAATGTCTATGATTTTAAGGACATTACAGAAATAAAGGTACAAAAGCTGTCACTGGGGCAGTACCTTTTCAGAAGGTACACTTTTGTAATTATTAGTTTCAGATATGCACACTTTAAGTACTAATACGTACTAGTGGTGAGTCACACATCAGATCATTTTTCAAATCATTTTTTCAAAAGTACAAAAAAAAATTGCTTTTCATTTACAAATGAAATATTACAATATTACAAAAAAAGCTTACTTTAATGATTTCTGTACAACAGCAGAAACTACTACCTTAACTGCTAAAGTTAATGATTGCACAAATGACAAACATAGATGAACAGCCTACAACATAAAATTATAGGCTATATAAAGACAGTGACCGTAGTATTGAGTTGGAAAAATGTAATAATTAAGTGTAAAACTACACAAGAACACTTACTGCATAAGTTAAATACAGATTAATCAAGACGGAAGTAGGTCGTTTCTAGGCTGGTGTTTCTATAACACTTATGCGCGGACCTAATACTGACACTCAGTTAGTCATCTGAATATGTTTACTAAGGACATGGACATAACCTGCTGTGTTTACCAGAATACTTGCTAAAACTGATATTTTCACATAACCTTTAGTGTATGTGCAAGCCATAGGAATCATAACTCAGCACATCCTCGTCTTGTGCGAACGAGCCGTCTCTCTCTGTGTGCAGCACCAAAAACGCATGCAAGTTCTATTCAAGCAATTTCAGACCATTCAGATGAAGGTGTGAACTGGCAGGGCAAAACACATGCAAACGTGTTAATCCATGAATCACTTAACAGTTAATCCATGAATCACCGCGTGCCGAACCGTGGAGGCTGGTCCGTACGGATCACGCTTCCTCTACGAGCCATTTCACCTCTAATATGCACCTTTTAAAGCTTGGCTCACACTACAGGATTTTTAGCCCGATTTAGCTCTGATTTTCCTCTCCCGAGAATCTGAGATAAAAAATCTTGTCGAGCACCTCGATCGGGCCCCGATGGAACTTTGCACATCCCGATCTGTTTGCGCGCACACATCGGGGGCTTCCCGATCATATCAAACACGTTTGATATTTAGGATTTAAATCGGGATGATGATGATGGCTATACGATTGCGTCGGTACTTTCACTATAGGCAATTCGCGACCACGTAACAGCTGCTGTAACGGCTCTGTTGGATAGTGGAGACTTTTGAGTAACTAGTGGAGAGTTTTATAGTGACTGTCTGAATAATGTAACAGGATTATCTGAATAATGCTGAAAACGTATTACAACGGTAAGGAGAAAGAAGCGCTGGAGTGAAATCACCTCAGTTTTAAATGTATAGAAAGCTGCTAGCATGCTAGCTAATGTAAACATTGACGATGACCTGCCGTGTGAGATCTTGATAATCGTAATAATGTCTTGTAGTGTGAGATGCGCCACGGTGCTGAAATATTGTAGTGTGTGCATGCTTCAAATTTGAGAAAAGATCATCTGCGAAGACTCTCCTAATGTGTTTGCTGCAAACCAGATTTCATAATCGGTTACGACTTTAAAACTCCCGTGGTGTGAGCCCGGCGTAAGGTACTAAAATGGACACTTTACGAACAAACGTGACCCTTTTGAAAAGGTACTGCCCCGGTTGTACCTTTATTTCTGAGCGTATATGCAAAAAATCCAACTCTCGAGTCTTTAAATATGCACAGAGCGAGAAGCTTCAGTCCTGCTGTGTGTGCTTGGCTTTGTGAATAACACCCAATATCTATTACACACACACACACACACACACACTGTTCAGATTCTGCCTGTAGGAGTATACAGAAGGAAGTCTGTTAGCCGCTCTACAGCTCAGCGTTCTCTGGAATCACTGTTGTCTCTGTCAGCGTTCGTTCGTTTAATGGCCTGCTCCTATATCAGAGCTCCCTCCCCCTCTTGTGCCCGCAGGAAATGCGCCCTGTTTTTTTTTTTTTCTTTTTTTTTTTTTTACCGTGCTAACTGCAAAAATAAACAAACAGACAAGTCCTATCCACCTGTCTGTCCTCGCTTGGCCCTCTCCCAGGTGCGACGGGGTCTGCTCTCCCTGCACTTGTGGGCCTGAAGGGCTTTGTGTTGTTTTGCTGCCAGGATGATCAATGGCTTGTTTGTGATAGCGGGGAGAGATGGACCACACAGCCGCAGCAAGAGGGGGGGGGGGTTAAGGAGGAGCTGGGCCGGTTGGGAAAGCTGCGGCCTGCACCTGTTGCTGAGTGTTGCTGGGACAGAGGGGCGGTCGGACGTCACATGGGCTTCGCTTCACAGGAAGCCGAGACTCGTTTCTCAACCTTCTCGTGACACTGTACCTCCCTTCTCCTTCCCTTCATAGCTGCAGCCTGGCTTTATGTTGCCAGTCAGGAAAAGGAAAGACAAAGCTGGTTTTACCGTAAACTAATTTTCATACTCTCATTTGGAGAGAGTAATTATCATCCATCTCTGATTGAACTAATGAGCTCGATTTCTTGGCATATTTTTACTTCAAAAAAAAAAAACAAAACAAAAAAACGAACTCATTGTTCTGTCTATATAATTGCGTTTTTAGGCAAGGCAAGTTTATTTATATAGCACATTTCATACACAATGGCAATTCAAAGAAAAGAAAATAATCATTTTTAAACAAGGAATTTAAAACTTTTTAAATTACTTAAAATAAATTTATTTTGAATATACTGTATATACATTTGTCAAAGAATCTTGAATAAAAAAATTGTGGTTTCCACCAAAATATTAACCGGCACGACTGTAAAATAACTGTCAATGTTAATAATGATTAGACGTGTTTTTTGAGCACCAAATGAGTGTTTTTTATTAAGGAACATTCTATTTTTACTTTTTGTGGGGTTTTTTGTATGCGTGTGGGTTTTTTCTTAAGAACATTGATGTATAAATTACATAGAAGTTCATAAAAAATTATTTTTACATAGTACCATACATAATTTTTGATGATTTTTTTTATTTAAAGATTTAATTTTTTTAAAAGGTTTCCTTTCATAAACGGTTTATAATTTTTTTTAAGCAGTTTCCTTTCTTTTTTTGTGTGTGTAAATACTATGTAAAATAAGTGGTTTTTGTTTAAGAAACTTTTTTGAAGGTGAATTTCTAGCAAATATTGCATTTGAGCCGCTTTGCGTATCTCAATCATTGTCATTACACTGCATTATACAATGAACAGTGTATGTATAAACTGTATTTTATGTACTGTAAATATGTATATTGTATCAGACATTGGCAACACTACTGGCTAGATATCATGACGGCACCAGCCAGTGGAAAAACCTTTATTGGTTGAACGCTAACCGTTTACACGGCGCGCTAACCTGATAATAACATGATAAATGAGTGATAATGCCCCTTCCGTATAAATCTCGCCAATTTTGTTCTAGCCACGTCTCGTCTGCGTCACTTCCTCATCTCTGATGTAGCTCTGCTCAGCCCGTTCACAGTGACATCTCATTGGTCCAGAATCCCCCTCTATAGCAGAACATAAAATACTGCGTTGAATCACGCAGCAGTCTCGCTTTTGGTGTGAACAGGTATAGCTCACTTGTCAGGTTGAATATTGAGGCCCAGTCCACTGATACTAGCTCTTGTGACATCCTCGTGTACAGTTTAAAAGTGCGACCAGTCTGACTCCAGGATTTGAAGTAGCAAATTTGCTCAGTCCATTACTCGCTCTGTCAGAAATGTGAGGGTGGAACATGAGCTGCCTGCATGCCTGGGATGACTGAAAGCCTGGGCTGATGATGTCATGTGTCAACCCTCCTGACTCATCATTTATCTAATTGAGCTTTGAATCATGGGACAGGGAGAGGCCCTCTCCCTCCCTTAACTGTCTGAAGCCACATTCCACTCTAATCCTTAACTAATACAGGCTAATGCTGCAGCACACGATCACACCACCCCAGAGGGCATGATCGTTCACACACGACACGCTACTGCCAACTACTCACCAAAAACCTGCCCACTGCGGTGCCTTGATCACACACGCTCACGCAGCCTCACCACGTCGGTGCATCGCTGCACCCTGCACGATTCTTGACTCATAATCGCACAGGCGAAGTTTCGGCTTGGCCCACACAGATTCTGACCCACTGGATTCAAACGCCCATCATTTGATAATCTTTCAGATTTGTCAGAGGTGCCTGGAGGTTGGCACACATGCTCCGACACAAATAGGGAGCAGGTTGTGCGGGTGGTTTTTTTTAGTATATCAGAAACATAGAGCACAGCTAATCTAGTCCTATTACAGAATGAATTACTTTTTAAGCAAAATCAGAACTGTTTCCACACAAACACTGCAGTTCAAAAGTTTAGGTTACATAAGTTTTGTTGTTGTTGTTGTTTTGAGAAATAAATATCATATTAGAATGATAGTAGTAATGTCCCCTAAACAATTTAGCTTTTTAAAATATATTTAAACAGAAACATTCAAAAAAAGATTATTTCTTATTACATAAGATTTTTTTATTATTAATTTAATTATTCAATTAATAAACTTTTTTTTCCATTTTGTTTTATTCTTTTGTTATAAGTAACAATATTATTAAATAGTGAGCATCAAACATCTTTAAAAAAAAACATTCAAAAGTCTTACTGACACCAAACGTTTGAACAGTAGTGCAAAATTGTGTGAAGCTTAAATCTACATATTAATGTAGTTATTTAGTATATATTTTTTATTTACATTTTTTTATTGTACACTGCAGAAATGCATACATTTTTTGTCTAAAGATTATTGAATCAAGAAGTAAAAATTATGGTCTTGTTTTCAGAACTAAATACAAGTCAAGCAATACGAGTATTTGCTTAGAACAAGCTAAATAATGTACCAGTGGGATAAGCAAAANTATATTTTTTACTTGTCTAGAAAATCCATCTTGATTCAGGAATTAGTTTCACTTACGAATTTGTTTTGCAGTGTATAATGTTAATTATGAATTGATTTATTTTAATTATATTACATTGTGCTTATTAGTATTATATTTTATTTTTTATTATAGGCATAATTTTTTAAGTTTATTATTAAAATCACTGCATCATTTGGCAGTGAATGTGGTTTTATTTTTTATTTTTTGTAAATAAATATCTCTTTAGGGGGTTTTAGGTACTAGCCATGATGTTGCTATGCAGTGCTCTGAGTGATTTTTAGCATGTTGCTATGCAATTTATGGGATGTTCTGAGATGTTGCCCACTTTCAATCCTTTATGATATTCTGGTCCCTACATATGACTCAGATTCTTCCTTCAATGAAGGTCTGATCACTTAAAGTAATAGCACACCTCGTTTCCGTTTGGCTCCAGTTATGGCTGAGAGCTTTCAATCCTTGCCCATCGTCTTCCTCCATCTCTCGCCCGACACCTTCACCTCCATCAGCTATACAGTCAGCCCTGACAATACGTCATCCCTTTTTAAATGGTGAATCACCAGCCATAGTTCACATCTGTTCTCGGCTCAAAGAGCCTAACCAGGGAAAACAAGCAATTACCGGTGGGCTTTTTCAATCAACTCTTTGGCGAGTCGGCTGGGGGGCTTGGAATGGGGGGAAGGTGGGTGGAGGAGATAATTAGACACGGTTAAAAATATCCCAGCACATTGTCTCCGCTGTCCCACATCCTCAGATAAGTGTGTGGCTATTGGCGCAAGGATCATGTGCTACTGGGAGGAATGTTTTGCATGTTTGAGACGTGCTGCTGAACGGCCGCTGAGGATCACATGATGTCCTTTTAGGAAGCTGTTTTTATGTTTTGACTGCTTCTCAAAACAGAATGGAAATGTTCAGGGCTGGCCATGTTTCTAAATCATGTTCATTCTCATTCCTTCTACAGCATTTGTACGTTTGTTTGGTAATGGCACAGGACAATTTTTGTATTGTGTTATTGGTAATGGTCCATGATCAATATGGGTTTTTAAAAGTTTTACTTGTGGCTTTTTCAGTAATTGAAACATTGATTGCATAATAGTTTGTTTCTGCCTGTCTCTGAATACGGTTAGTAAAACAGCTTAGATACCCCGACTATACTGATCATGCCTTTCCTGTTTCTGCAGCCCTCACTTCCTGTCCTGTACACCCTGTCCAGTCAAGCAACCCATGAGGCCGTTCACCTCCTCTGCAGGATGTTGGTCTTTGACCCAGTAAGTGTTCTTGATATTTTATTCTGTATCATTACAATCTAGTACATGCTAAAATTCATCAATAAAAATCAATACAGACCATATAAAATTGAATGGTGGTTATAAAATTTTTATGTACTTCTCCAGGTTGTAATGAAATTTTAATTTTAGTATTTATTTTATTATATATATTTTTGAATGCGCTATATATGTTTGTATATTTTCTCAATGATATTAATAATAATAATTATTATTATTATTGTCAAACCATTAATCACGATAAACGTTTTGG
>NC_056713.1:17015093-17016154 GCF_018831695.1 Puntigrus tetrazona
GAGAGAGAGAGAGAGAGAGAGCATTTTTAAAAGGATGGTTCAGTCAGAACAAATCTATTTTTCAATACAGTCAAAGCGGATCTCTGCGAAGGATGCCCTGGCACATCCGTACCTGGACGAAGGGCGTCTGCGGTACCACACCTGCATGTGCAAATGCTGCTACACCACTTCCTCTGGCCGCGTCTACACCAGTGACTTTGAGCCTGTCACCAACCCCAAGTTTGACGACGGCTTTGAGAAGAACCTGACGTCAGTTCGGCAGGTCAAAGGTGGGCTTGCTTATAATCAATTCAATTGTATTACACCTGGTGCTGATTGCAGCACACATTATAAAACACGTGAGGCACATCGCTAGTCTATTCATTTAACTTTTTGTCCTGATCCACCCCCGGTTTACAGACAACGTGTTTAGGAGCTAAAGGTCTTAATTGAATTGCATCTATTTGAGAGCATGCGCTTGTCATGCCAGCGCATGTTAATCAGAAGTCTTGCTGAGCGTCTCCTGCTTCAGATCCCCTGCTGCTCCTGTTGTTTTTGTCCCTTGTTTTCACCCTTCATTCGGGGCCCCTGGATCTGTGCTTGCCTTCCACTGTCAGCGGGTATTAGTGAGAGTCTGTCGCTAAAAGCAGGCTTACTGTGCTGTCGGCTCAAAATAACTCTGCCCTTCACCCTCCCTCCTCTTCCTCCATCCTGTGTGCAACGTGTTTCCACTGGAGGATTAGTCAGTGCGGATGGAGCCGACCGCCTGGAGACTTAAATCGGTTTAGGGAGGCAGCCGCGTTTGGAACGCGAGGGGAACCCCTCTTGGATCAACACACGAGGAGTTTCCACGTTGTCTGGGCTGGTTTTAAGCTTAATTACTTGTATGCGAAAAATAAAGAGGGGGAAAATAGTACAGATTTATCGACTGTCAGACCTGAAAGGTTGCTGCAAGAATAAATCTTTATTCTGTGTTTTATTCACAATTGTGAATGTTATGAATATTCATAGAATAGAGTCACATCGCTTTGTCTTTTTCGCTGCAATGATGACAAAATTGTGTGATCCACCTAATGCTTTTA
>NC_056713.1:17016254-17017521 GCF_018831695.1 Puntigrus tetrazona
TATAATGCAATTTCAAGTTTCCTAAGCTGTTAGTGCTGAGACAAGATCCCTAAAGTCTCTAAACCGAAGAGATATTCTTTATAAAAGTTATGACTCGTCCACACCCCCCTAAAACGCCTCATTTAAACACCCCCCCCAACTTATGTACGTCACGGAGTGGGTTTATTTTCACCCAGATGTTTACACAAAGAAGAGTGGAACTATTATTCTCGCTGTAGTGTTGCTGCAGGCGCCATGTTCTGGAGACGCTGTTTCGTCGTGACAGTGAATCTACTTTTATATGTGCAGTGAAGTGTATGTGCAGTTGAGCAATGAAGGCTAGTGCTTGTTGTTTGTAATTCCTCAGATCACAAATGCAGGCATGGTGAGGCTGGATGCAACGAGACGCGTAAAAAGGCAGTACTAAGTCATTATAAACAGTAATTACATGCCCACTGGATGCAACAAATGCCTCATTTGTAGTGGCTTTTGCCGTTTTTGTGTCATAGCGCTGGAACACGGCAACTCGTTATGGTAAAGGGCATAACATTCCCATCAGACGCTTGCAGGAATTCTGCAAATCACAACGCACCGGATAGTTGGCCAATCACAGCACACCTCGCTTTTTTAGAATTGTTGAGCTTTGTTGAATTGACCCGTTTCATGTTTTTTTTGTAACTTAAACCCCATAAATAAATTGCATAACAACAAATACACAAAACAATGTTCTTTTGTGATCTAAAAATAAAAATATTGTCATCACGTACTCACTCTCATATCATTTGAAACCTGTTTTTACTTAAAATGAACACAGGAGAGATGTATTAATTGTTTGGCGAACTGTTCTTTGATGGTACATAACTTGTAAACTGTATTTTAGTCCTTATTTCTCACCATCTCTCCACTTTTGTTCCCCACTCAGAGATCATTCATCAGTTCATCCTGGAGCAGCAGAAGGGGAATCGGGTACCGCTCTGTATCAACCCCCAATCAGCTGCCTTCAAAAGCTTTATCAGGTGAGGCCGCCGAAAGAAATTGTTTAAATATATTAGACCTGTATTTAGGAGCGCTTTTTTTTTTCATTGTGACAATATATAAGTCATCATTTATTCAAATAACTAGTACAGCTAAATAATATTTACTTAATATTGTTATTGTACATTTCAGAAGCGAGAATGATATTTTTAACATTACAAAAGCTTCTGACAATTATGGCAGATGACTTTAAATGTTCTTTTTTTATATATATATATATAATATTGTAATGCAAAAATTTCCTTTTTTTGGT
>NC_056713.1:17017621-17029437 GCF_018831695.1 Puntigrus tetrazona
TATAAAAAAGTTCTGTTATGCACAAAAAAAAGGACTTTCTCCCATCCTGTGTCAAACAGCGACTTGTTTAAAAACAGAGGCGTTCAGTTTATTTTGATCCAGGCAGACACTGCTAAACCATTTCAAGAGAACCAACAGATTATCGTTACCGGTGGGTTTAGCAGAAGTGAAGAGAAACCACATAAAATGCAGTAATGTATGTCCAGCAGGAGCTATAACCTGCTGTGCTGTAGGTCTCATACAATCTTTTTGATACTAGGTCTTTTAAAGCTGCCGGTGCTGCGCTGTTTCTGGACCTGGCTGGCTGAACCATGGCGTGTGCGTCCACTGGCTGCCAGACCCGTGGTGGGAGACAGATCCACCTTCTCTTTATCGATTCCTGCTCAAAAAAACATGCACACATCATTATACAAAGCTGCAAACAAAAGTTTCTGAAGTTTCAAGATACATACCCTTTAATTTAAGAGCCATTTGAAGCTTTGGTTTAAATTTAAGTAGTTGGATAACCAACGAGATAAATCATGCTCAGACTATACTAATGTTTTAAAAAGCGTCAAAACTATTACTAGCAGTGTGCACTGTATACTATGGATCATAAAATAGATATAGAGCATATGCGCTTCGCATAAAGAAAAAGAAAAGTCTTAACTATAGGAGTTCACCTGTACTGAATATTAACCTTAAAATATGTTCTAGCTGATAATTTTGTTATTATGTTTTCATTTACAGATGTGGACACAAACTATTGGCTTGAAACTTCTGCACTGCACTTGGCTTCATCACAAGCGTTCGTCTGTTGCAAAGTAGGAGTTTAAATATAAACCAACAACCACTGAGTAGGATGCAGAGTTAGAGGTTAAACAAAGCAGGAAGTGCGAGGCAGAGAACCTTACACTACATGATGAGCTCTTTTCCTCTATCTATCTTGTAAAAAGTGACAGTCAAACTTTATCTGCGAAAAACTGATTAGGCTGATAAAGACTCACAGTTGTGATAGAAAGAGACAGTACGGGTGAGAGACACCTTAATACCGACCTGGTGCATGCTGGGAGGTGGCCAGTGAGGTCATTGAATTGGAGAGGTTGAGGTTGGCAGTGATGCTGAGCTGGCTCTGGACAGGTGGAGGGTATGGAGAGGTGGGTGTGCGCAGACCCTCCTCGCTCGTTTCCTCATCGATGCCCGGCAGATAGGTGTCAATCAGCGCATCCAGAAACTTGACAATCAGCTCCGCATAGTCTGGGAACTGAGTTTGCTGTGGAACAGAGAGAAGCTCATGTTTCTGGAGATAATATAGAATCATCTTTATCCATCTTAAACCCATTTTGTGTCACACACCTTAGAGAAAGGACCGGCAAACCTCCAGAGCCCATTAAACCCAAAAGCTGTGAGGTAAAATGTAAGTGAAGATGTTATCCTCCAGTCAAACACACTGACCACTCTTTCAGCCACATTCACTCTCACATTTAAAATTGGACATTTAATCATCAACTAGAAATCTCTCAGTTCTAATTAATTGTGCATGTGTCGTGCTTTACTTTGCAGGTAGGACGTTTGGTACTGAGGGGGCGACTCTTCATGAAAAACCACACTCTGCACAATTCCATGGACTGGGTTTAAAAGATTTGGGTCCTGACACAGTGACAGCAAAGTATTAATCTTTGAGTCCAGGAGATTGTGACTGAAACAAGAGATAACATACAACAATGAAAATCTCATTTCATCATTCTTTCTCAAATGTACTGAATGTATTGCGGTTGGACTTACACAACAGGAAAGACCTTTGGGAAGACAACACTGGCCTCAGCTAGAAACTCGTACAGGATTCTCTGCTCAAATTCATCCGATGTGTTTTTCACCTGAGTGGCCTGAAAAAAAAAAAAACTGAATCATCAAAACAGATGAGTCAAAATTCAGAAGATGGAGGTTTGGATGGGTATTTGAAAAAAATGGCAGATGGGGGGATGTGGGCAGGAAGCAACATGTAAGCCTTTAGAGGAACAGAAAATTATATAAAAAGGTAAAAAATATTTAAATTTCATATGCAAAAATTGTTTGTGAATAAAGAAGTGAAACTAATGTGCCTTATTCATTCTGAGAAAAGAGGACATTACCAGCACAGTTAGAAGCAGCGCCTGGATTTTGGGATCTGTGAGAACTTCCTCATTTAGCAGGATATTAGACTCGGACACTGAGACCTTCCGCAGGTGGTGATGTGAGATTCTTGGGGTTTCTTTCGAGAGAAAACAAAAAGTTATAAATGGATGCAAACACAGAGAATCATTTCACTTGTTTGTGACCCTCACCAATTTCATATTCATTTTCAGCCACCCGTCTCATTTTGGGTGGTGTCGTGATACCAGATTCCATTTCAGGCCTCTTCGGTGCTTTGCTGTCTGATATCAGGTGGTCAAAACTTTTTCTGGTACCTAGCAGTAAAACCAATAACATTATAACAACCACTCATACAAACTAATCTAATAATAAAAAAATGTATATCTAGGAGTATGACAACATGGAATTACCTAGAAGCTTTTTGGTGTTGACCTGGGAAGGTTGCCCCATGTCCAGGCTCATGGATTTGCGTGTTCTTGGGCTGATCTGTCCCACTATGGGATACTGGGCTACCAAGTACCGCTCTGAAGCCTTTGGGGATGCCCACAGCTGGCTTTCCCGCAGAGTTCTGGATTACAAAGATCATGCATTTTGAACTTGGGTCAATAAAAGCTTGCATTTTACAAAAGGCAAATGTTATCTACTGTCCAGGTGGTACCTGCAGCTAGGATCCTCATGATGTACGGAGTATGTATCCATGGGAACATTCTCCATGTTAACATCAGAGAGGAGCAAAAGTTTCCTGTGTTTCAGGCTGCAGCGACTACGCACTTCCTCTGACACTGGAAGGAGAGCTATACAAACGCACATAAAAACGTTACCCACTCCACTGAACCCTTAATAACTCTTGTGAAGACCAAAATGACAGAAGGCATAGAAACAAATGGGAGATATAGCAGTGGTTTCCTTACCTGCCAGATATGCAACACTCTGTGTGTTCACCTCAAACTTATCACAGTTCAGGTGTTTTCCAACCAAGGCCAACAGCATGTGCAATATACGGATGGTGCGTGCTACTGTGGTGGGTGATGGGTGTCTGAATCCTGCCAAAACCATAAAGAAATGTAATAGTTTCCCAACAAACACACGCAAACGGTTAATATCTTTTCGTAAAACCCACTCAATACCTTTCAGCAGGTGCCCGACCAAAGCAAAATTAAAGTTGGAGTTGAAGTTGAGACCAACAAAATGGTCCATCTGTTTGCAGTGCCATTCCAGAGGCTGACGAATCTCCATAAACACCTCCTCAGGACTCTGAGAGACAGACAAAACAAATCTTTTTGCCTTTACTAGTTTATTTCATATAGTTGTGTGAGATTGTAGCAAATGAAAAATGTAAACCCCAAAATGTCAGCTTCTTTAAGTACTAAAAACAGTTTTTGGTTACCGATATCACTATAGAACTATCCTATTTCCAAGTGGGCAAGTCACCCATGATTCATTTATTCTGTAACCGAAGATGGAAAGTAATTGGTCTATGTATTTTTGTATATGTGCTATTGTATATGTGCTACAATTTGACAGAGAGTGTTATATTAGAACCTTGTCATTGAAGACTCGCAGACTATCGAGTGTGTGTAGGTTCTGTTCCAGCAGAGCAGTTCCAGCTGAGTACAGATTCACCTCGTCCAACTGCAGCACGGCCACAGCGACCCAGAACAGTGCTTTGTGCATTGGTGAGTCCTGAGCGAAACCACATTGTGAAATAAGTCAGACGTTCCCTCTCACACACATACACAGTCATATCTAGAACACTGTAATTTGATACCTTGTTGAGCAGAGGCTGTAGTTTAGTGAGGGCAATGACGGTAGCTTCGATCAGCACCTGGCTGTTACAGTTATCAGGACCCTTCAGGCAGCTCTCCAAACCCTGAAGAAAAAAAACAGTTCTTCTTAAATGACAGAAAACATTACTGCTAAGCTAGACGGTGACATTATCACCCAAAACGATCAGCACAGATCAAAATTTACTACTTTCTGGAGCAGAAGCAATAACCGTACACAATTCAGCTTATAGACTGGAACTTATTTTTATGGCAAGCCCATGTTCGTGTTTGAAAGTAAGACTGACAGGTTCTGACCCGGTCGATGCTGAGAAGAGGGCTGGCCTTGCTCAGGATCCGTATGATTTGTTTAATTTGAGTGTGCGTGACCCGTTTACTGATGCAACCAAACACCACAAGAGCCCGCGGCTGCAGGGACGGATTGTATTGAAATGCAAACCTGCACATTAAACACACTTGGTAAATCAAACTAACACATAGCAGGGAATTTTAACTTTTGTTTATTACTAAATTATTTTAACTATATAAAGCAGAGTTTACACACTTCTGTGCGAGATCGGTCCACTGGTCTAGCCATTTACAGCCTGGAATGTCCCTCATACATGCCTAAAACACAAAGGGAAAAACCCAGTCAAACCCTTTAACAAACTTACCTAGTATGTAATGCTTTGCAGCAAGCTGATAAATATATAGAGAAATGAAACAAGCAGATGCATTACATTTGATCATCATTTTAAGGTCTGAGTATTATAAAAAGTAACTAAACTCAACTAAACTGCAAACACAAAGCAGCTACTGCTAACAGAACTGCTAGCAATTTCTTGAAAGAACACTACAAAACTACCCTAAAGGAAGAGTTCACTTAAAAAAGAAATTGTGCCATGGTACTGTTGTCAACATGTGACACAGAAGAGAAGAAATTAAGTAGTTATTTTAGTTTTCTTTGCACAAAAATATTCTTTTAGCTTCATAAAATGACAGTTGAACTGTAATTTTACGCTGATGTCCCAGGGACTACTTTCATGATGCCCATACTGCCTTTCTCAGCCTTAAACGTTGGTAGTTAAATGGCTGTCTATGATTTAACTGAAAATATTTTAATTAGTGTTCTAAAGACAAATGAAGGTCTTACAGACTGGAATGTGATTAGACTTATAAATTGTTGTACATTAGCCCTTTAATAAAAATAAAAAAACCCAAACAAAAAACAAAAGTGTCAAAACTAAATACAAAATGTTGTGAAAAGCAACAAAATTCTGATATTAAATAGCTATACAGAGTGGGAATTATTTTTGGGTGAGTCTACCCACCACAAAAGTCCTGCCCCCCATCACTCGCCTACGGCATATTTGTATATGACTTTCTTCTTTCAGACGAGACTAAAATATTTCTACTTTTAAAATTATAAAGTAAGCCACAAGGCAGCACTCAGCCAAACTGGAAATATTTGAGTTACAAAAACCCATGGGTGATATGGAAGTAAGTTTAATCTTTATTTTTAGGGTGAACTATTTCTTTAAGATGGAAGACACAGAATTACTGACTTGCTGCTACATACCTCCATGATCTCCAGCAAAGCCTCTGTGACAGTCTCCAGGGATGACAGAGCAAAGGTCTCTCTCTCGTAGGAGCCCGGAGAAAACGAACGATCCCTATAGCTGGAACGGAAGGCGATGACCGCAGCTGATTTGACCTTGCTGATTCCAAAGAGCAAGTAGAACTTTGGCAGAGAGAACTCTGTCAGACTTAGGCGTAACACCTGCTTGGTCTCCTCTGCAGATCAGAAGAACAAGACACTTCAGTAATCAATAAGTCACCGATCCATGAAAACATCTCTCTAGGGCAAAAATGCCATCTTACCGCTGAAACTCAGCTGGGAGCATGTGCAGAGGGAGTGAATGATGTTGATAACCAGGCCATGTGTGGATGCCCGCAGCGAAAGAGGCCCCGTGGCCACCAGCAGGGTCACGACATGGAAGAGGTAGGGCAGGTGGGCGGCCACATCCAGAGAGTTGTTGAAGGACAGCATGAGCATATACCTGGCCAGGATAGCGATATCATCCCACATCAGGTGCTGCTCCAACGTTGGTGTGGGTGACAGACACGTCTTATCAATGATTTTACACATCCGAATAATCACCTGTGGATCAGCACAAAGACAACATTTTATTCCCATAAAACCCATGGTAAAATTAGAAGAGAAAATTCCAGTATTACAGTAAACTAAAATGAAAAACAATAAAATATAAAAAATTAAATAAAGCTTGAATAAAACTAAAAATTATGTTGAATATAACATAAACAGCATTATATAAAATAGTTGGTCAAAATAGTTAAACAAAGTTCTTAACCTATTTATATAAAACTTAGGAACTGCTGCCTTGGCAAAACAATGAACATCAAATTTTCATCAAATAATTTAACAGAAAAAAAGTGTACATATAAATCATAAAAAGTTAAAACTAATAAATAAAATTACAAAATCATGAAAAATTAAAAGAAAAAAAAAACATTTCCAATTAACAAAAATCTTTTAAGATTGTTCTGCTTGGAAATTAGTTTAAAAGAATTCTTCACATGTTAAGTTTGTCTAGCTGAACACAATGAACCAACCAAGAGACCTCGATTACTATCGCTCAGGACAGAGAAAGAGAGAGAGAGAGAAATAAACACAGGTGGTTAAAGAGATAGATAGGGTGGTTAAAGAGAGTAAGAACAACAGCGAGAGAGGAAAAAAAACAACCAAACCACATCTGATTAACGCACACTTCTATAATTAGAAGTGTTGTTACAGCATTGCATCACATAACATTGTTTGCATTGCTTTTTTACATGTTCGGAAACAAAATTTGGATCTTTGCCTGTTCAAGTTTATTTTGTTCTAAATGTAGGAAAAACAGCCAAAGTGTGTATGTACGTCACCTTGCTAGACACCAGTTTGACGTTACCAGAGGCCAAAGCCACTGCTGTGTCTGCCATCACTTCAGCTTTGATGGATCCGAGACCTCCCGTTGCACTCGTTTTAATAAAACTGTCCAGAACTACATCAAGTAGATCTGTTATCTGCAAGCACAGGAAGCTGCCATCAACTCAACATAGACACGCTCTGTAAACTGTAAGCAGTTCTTTAAGGAAGTGAGTGTTTTACACATTCAACCGAAAAATCTGCAAATGCAATGCGTTCTTTACATGGTTTCATTATGCAGCTCTTCATAAGCCAAAATATCCCTCAGTAAAACCCAAAGTAAGGTGCCTTCGGTGCATTTCAGTTCCGTTACCTGTCCTAGGCTCCCCCAGATCTTGGCCTGAATGGATGGATACATCTGCTTTTCGTTGATTGTCATGGTAATGAGTTTGTCTAGAATGGCAGTGACTCGTTGGCGCTTGGCATCATCGCTGTGCTTGCAGAAGCGCACCAGGTTCAGCAGCCAAGGAGTCATGTACTCCAAACACAGGTGCTTTAATTCTATACCTGGAATATACAGAGGAGAGTTATTTGTTATCAGAACACTCCTTAACGCCATATTCTTATCTCTAGAGAAAGTATTAACACTCATATTGGCATATATGGTTCCTTTATAAACCATGCAACCTTTCAGTCCTCTATAGTGGAAAAAGAGGAATAAAAAGGTTCTGTTAAGAACTTTTTATTGCATGGTTCTTTGAGGAAACTAAAAATGGTTTTTCTATGACATTGCTGCAAAAGCACCATTTTGGAACCTTTATTTTTAGCAAAAGCACAATCAATATGAACATTTGTGAACTAATGATGCCTTCTAGAAGCCGTTTTAAGTAGGAAGTCTTCAAGGGAAAGAATGCGAGTAATGATCTGAAACGGCTGAAGGATCTCAAGGGTCTTTTGAGAGTTTAATTGAGGGCTTAATGGGGCACTAACTGGACTTGCTGAAGCCAGAGATACACTCCTCCAGGAACTCCAGGGTCAGGTGAGGCTCATTAGCTGCTAGAGTCTTGCTAATGGATACGATGAAGAGGGTGTTATTGGCAGGGATGCAGAGGCCGGAGGTCTCCAGCAGTTGGCCTTCAATCTTTAGGTTAAAGGTGCAAGTTAAGGCACACAGGAGGTTGTAAGCTGCAGACCTTTAACAGAAACAGAGAGAAATGTTCAGTTGTGAACACACTAGTGTTGACATAAATACGTTTTATGGATTTAGATCACCTTAAACTGGGGTCAGAACTTCCCAGGTTGAGGAGGGCGATGTTGAGAAGAGTCCCGGGAACGTCTTTGGGCCTGATCTTTGTGTGTTGGGGGATAGAGTCGGGCTGAGAGAGCTCCCAACGTTTACGGATGTGGATAATTGAGTGAACTATACTCTCACACTCCTGGTGCATGAAGGTCAATGGCGTGCCCTGGTTAGCAATGGTCAGCGTGAACTGATTTTCATCCACTAGGCAGATCTCCTCAATCTCTGAAGCATAGTAGATGTCATTGAGGAAGACGGACTGACCCAAGACTCGTGTTCGCTCTGCTGAGGTCACCTGCACTGCAGTACTGCCCACCTGGAGCAAAGACAGAATCAAACATATTGTGACAAAACCAAAAAAAGTGAAACAGAGTTGTAAGAAGAGGTTTTTCACACACCTTAATGGACACTTTGGTGTCTTTGTGGGCCAGTTTTAGGGCATTGTGAAACACTTTCAGGTCTTCTTCAAGAGCAAGAGTAGCTGCCGGAAGCTTCTGTTGTTCTGGTTCTACATACTCAGCCAGCCGTGCCGGCGAGTCAATGAACAGTAACTTCTTACTGCCTTTGAGGCCTGTAAGCAGTCTCTCGTGATACTTGGTGTATTCTCGTACCCATGTGTTACAGTTATAGATGTAGATGGCAGCCACATTCTCATAAGCGAATCCTGGAAAAACAACAAACCATTTGGAGAGGAAGTCTGTCTTGAAGCGGTTGCTCGGACCAGCATGTGTCAAATCCACTACTAGCTCATATGGTTTGGCGTAGTATGGTTTGAGGGTAAGAAGGACGTGGTAAATGAGCAAGTCCCCATTAATCTGTCCTGTCTTGAACCTGCAAGGGAGAGTAAAACAGACAAAATGGAAACAAATGCATGCAAACCCATCGAATGCCGTTACTATTAGATTAAAAAAGTCATACTTGAGAATTTTCAACTGTCATTAAAGTTTAAAGGTTATATAAACAGACTAAATGTCAAAATAGACATAAAGTTACCATGGCATGCACTGGATTATTATTTACCAAAAACAAAAGCTGAGGTCTTTGCGCATTTAACTAGCCTTAAATAAACGTGATAAAAACCACACAGTGACTTTATCCACACAGTGGTTCATGCGCAAGTCTAATATAAGAGCCCTAACAGAAGTGAAACAACAGACAGGAAACTCATCACCGGTTAATGAGTGTGTGCACCTGCAGCTTCAGTTTTAGAACTGCCACTTCTCAAAAAAGTCTCTATTGCTGAAATTTACAACGCGCTTACACTCACGCAGAGTCATTCAAGCCTCTTCAAATAACAGAACATCAGGACCAAATAGGTAAGAAACCGTTTACTTTGTTATATATTCATTTTAGTAATTTAATAAAATGATCCAACGTCTCACAAAATTATTTCATATGTAAAGATTTGAGTAATAAATTATATATAAATGAATGTATATGAAAGTATATATAATATACTTATATAATATACATACTACTTCCATTTGTGGTTTACGGGAACTCTCCATAGGTGTAATTTTTTTTTACTGTACAAACTGTATTTTCTATTGCCCTACACCAACCATATACCTAAACCTACCTTCATAAAACACTGTTTAGCATGTTTTTTTATATATATTATATGCTATAACATAAACATGGTTTAACATTAACATATTGCCATGTTCATGCATATGATTTCTACACTTGTTTTGAACATTAATGTTCCATTATTGTCACCAAAAATTTTACTATTAGTAGACTATTAAAGATTAGATTATTAGATTAGATTAGATTATTATTAATTTAATATTATTAAAAAGATTCACTTGATTTTGAAGATCAAATTTGAGAAAAATGGCAAGCATAGATAAATTATGCCAAACGAAAAAAATTAACAGAGCAAAAAAACTAAACCTTTCCTTTCTTTTATGTCTTTCAGAACCATGATGATTCCCAGAACAATTTGTTTTGTGTATTTCGCATTGCTCTTCAGAATGCCACACGCTAATCACACAGAAGTCACCAAAACCAGTCTACCAGCAAATAACCAGTCTCTGATAAATAAAACAACTGGCTGCATGATACCATCCAACAATAAAGGAGAAACTTCTAATCCTGTGAAAGGACACTGTTTTTTCTGTTTTCCAACTGGTACAAATATCCTGCTACTGATTGCGGCTGGTCTTACAGTGGGCTGCTTGGCATTTTTGCTGACCACACTGCTATGCGCCTGTCAGGTTTGTCAGCTGAGACAAATTATCTCTAGTCTACAGCCTCGTTACGACAACACTGACCGACATGCCAGAAGAGAGAAGAGTGAATCGCCATGCTGGGAGGATGAAGGCCAAGTGGACAGGCACCCAACTGAGACCTGCTTCATGCTATCAGAGATCGTCACAGCACAGGAGGAGAGTAGAGAGGATCAGGAGAACAAGACTGAGGAGGAGAAAGAGTCACAGCAGCCCAGCACTGTGGACCTAAATGGAGACATGGCCCAAGAGAGTCCGGAGCCTGATGCAAAAGCACCAGAGAACTCTGATACAGGGGTGTGATCACGATCTGGTGTCACACAACTCCCCCTGGTGGCATCTCAAGTCCGCAACTGCTTATGCTTTAACTGCTGATGCATAAGACACAAGAAGGCCTGAAATATTAAAGTATAAAATTATGTTAAAAATCGCTCTGAAAATACTGCAATTAAGCCTGTGTTACTCACAACATTGTCTCTCCTAATTTTATGCTAGAACAATATTGTATCAGCATGTTTCAAATGTGTGCATTTAAGTTGTCTGTGATTTGAATAATATATGTATATTTTGTTCACATCTTTAAACATCCTTAAATTAGATATATTTAATTGACAAACCAAAATATGTATAATAAAATGATTTTATGGGAATATAACCATTATTTATTTTTATGTATGCTTAAAACAAACAAACAAAAAAGCTGCCAATATGGTAAGATTACCTAAAATTACCTAAATGAAACATTTTCTGCAAAACAATTTTAATACAAAAAATTTAACTAATAAATTTATCTTGGTTTAAGGATTTTCAAATATTATTAGTACAAAAAAATATCTGAAAATGACTGTGTGCAGTTTTGTGTTTTTGAAGAATGAAACAATTTTGTATCTTTATTTTAAACTTTGATTTTAAACTATACAAGACTTGGTATTTTTGGAGGGTAAAACTTAAGATAAATTAAATTTGTACAATTTAATTTTGCTGCCTGGCACCACTGTGAGAAAATACATAATTTACAGCTCCACCCACATCTCTTTTCATTCACACTTAACACATGATCACGTGATCTAGCACAATATATTCTCCTCACGATATAAATAGAAAAGCAAACCATCCAGGAGAGTTGATAAATGGATTGCCTCAACTGCCTTTCTGATTCTGATCTTCATGAAGAGAGACAGAGGATAGGCCTAGAAATGGTAAGATCCATTTTGTAAGATATTTTATTGTTGGAGCGTAATTTGGTTAAGAGATCTCAGTTAGAAAACTTTGTATATAGCACTGAAATCAAACATAATTCTTCTAAATTATAAAAGGCTGGCTGACCTTTTACAAAGAAGAAAAAAAAAATTGTATGTACTCCAAAAATATAATGCAAAAATATTTACAATTCTTCCAAAATGTAACACTGATATTGTTTAAAATATATAAATAACAAAGGTTAAAATATATAAAATACACATACATAGTTATTGTGTGTGTGTGTG
>NC_056713.1:17029537-17036130 GCF_018831695.1 Puntigrus tetrazona
TGGTTTTCTATTTGCCAAAAGGCTTTTACTATGTCACAAATGTTAATTATATGATATGCTACTTGCCAATCAATTGCATCTTAATCTAGAGAGAAGATGTCCGGACAAAAAGCTGTGTAGTCCATGAGTCATCAATATTCTTGTCCAGGGGTGTCAAATCCTGTTCCTGGAGGAGAAAATTAGCTCCAATCAGCTCTAAAACACTTACCTAGAAGTTTTTAGTGAGTCTGAAGATCTTGTTCAACTGCTTCAGGTGTGTTTAAATAGGGTTGGAACTAATTTTACGGCCCTCCAACTGGTTAGAAAACTGCAGTGAATTTTAAATCTGTATATCTGCTTATGGTTAGTGTAGATACACCAGTATATAGCTGCTTTGAAGCCAAGAACTTAAAAGCTACTGAACTCCAATTCTGATTTTATTAGGTTTTTGAAAAGTCAATGCTTTTGTCATTTTAATACTTCAACAGCTAAAAGTTCTTATGCACTTGCAAGTGTGTGTACGAGAAAGAATGAATGTAGCCTCAATAACCAGTTTTTGAATGAATTACTATATTTACATTGAATTACATTGCTATAGCTACTTTAAGCATGTCTGAGCTTCAAACTGAGAGGAACTGTCTGCCGAACAGACCCAATTGCAGCTCACTCTAAAAATACAAGGTATTGCAACAACGCTGTCTTGTGTCCTTTTTTCCTTCAGAGCTAAAACAAAGGTTAAATGTTAGTTGCAGGACTGTATGCTAATACTATTGCTTATAAGCACCTTAAAATTAATAGGTGTTCATCAGTTTATGAAANCTCTGATGATAATTAATAATCACATAAAAAAGTTTTATTCCACAAATATATTTCCTCTTTTTTTTTTTTCTAAGTAATTCAAGAACCTTTAACTGAACCGAATATCATGAAAACCATTCCACAAACGGTTCTCGGTTTCCAACACTAACACACTCTGCACCTAGGATTCAGCACACCTGAAGTACTACTATTGAGAAAAGTATGAAGTTAGTACAAGTAGTCAACTGTGTGTCTTTAGAAGAGTGATGAATGCAGAGCCTGTGCACCATCTGCAGCAGAAGTGGGAGAGGAAATGTAAAAGCGGAGTCAAATTGGGAAACAGACAAGAAAGCTATTTTCTGCCTTTTTATTTATTTTCAAGAAAACTTCATCTTTTGGGATTCAGAGTTCAGTGGTTATTTGAGCTATTACCTTTAGACTACTAGTTTGTGGAATGCCAACAACAACAACAACAACATTATTATTATTATTATTATTGACCAACTGAAACACCACACCATGGTAAAGCTATAGTACTTTTGTGTTATGGTAAGGATTATGGTAGGTTTTTAATTTCCTAACAGCATTCATGTCTTATTGGTAACATTTACTACTGCAGGTTTTCTGATTCAGTAGCTCAATCTCCCACAAAACTTCACTGTGCTGCTATGCAGGTGTTCACACATTTGATTGGTGTTGCTATGCTGTTACATTCACATCTTATTGGTGCTCTGAAGATGTGCAACTGCACTTTCAGAACACTAGGGGGAAACAGGTGGGAGCCAAATGGAGCATGACAGACCACTGTAATCTATAGATACATAGCTACATGGATATAAAGACTTGAAACATTAATCAATCCTTATAATATACTCAAAACTAACTAAACTAAATTAACAAGATGAATGAATTAATGTAAGAACTTACTCAAAGACCAATACCGAAAACCCTAAAGAAAGGCATTAAAGCGCAAATCAACAAAATAGCTGTCTCTTAAATGAGGACATGACCATAGAGGCACATTAAACCACGTCGCCCTGTCTTCTGCACTTAGCTGCGTCACACACAGATTAATTCAGGACCTAATGGTACCGTCGCAATGGAGCCTGGGTTCATTTATCAAAGCATTGGGCTGTGTGAGTAATGGGATTTCTAAATATGGCATGTACACAGACCATGACACGTTACAGGAGAACAAAACGTGTGAGAGAGATTGAGAGAGAAAAATCAGGGAGATGATTTGGTGGCGTGTGCAGATCCGGAATATAAAACACTGAAGTCAGCACCCACCCCCCCCCACCTCATCAGCAGCAGTATGGGTCGACTCTGTGCTGCATTTTGCCACCTCCCCCTCCCCACCATTCGACAACCCTTCTCCCTCCTTTCGCTCTCTCTCTCTCTCTACCTCCTCTCACAGACATCCCTGAATCAGGCGGGCAGCTAGCAGCAGCAGAGGCTATCCAGGGCTGCAAACTCTCTGCATGAACATGCCTGGAACAAATGAAAGGCAGGGAAACGGCTAAGAGAGACTCTAAACCAAAGTAACTCTCGGCTGCCAATGAGAGGAAAAGGAGGGTGTGGGTAGAAGAGGGGAAGCAAGAGCGAAAGGGGACAGGAGCATGAGACAGTGAAGACTAAACGTGGACCCTGCTGTCATACAAGACTGGGAAAACATAAAGACACCAAGCAATCAAAGCCACCTTCTGCTGCTCTAGAAAAAGGGGGAGCAGGAAAGAGAGGTCAGAACGGACAACGACATGTTCAGAAAGTAATGGAAGGGATCAGGTAAGCAATATGATATTCAGACAAGAATTAGGAGCTTTAACTCTTACCAGATATGCTCAACCATAAAATGCAGTGAGATGTTAGGTCAGAGTGAGTTTGCAGTAAAGCATTTTTAATTTAAAAACAGGGACACCTCCATCAGAGCGCAAGATAATTTCCCCCACAGAAATTTCTGGCATGTGCACACATTTTTTCATAATGGTAACATTAGGTTTTTAGACTGTACTAGTAAACACTCAACTTGAGATGGACTTACTAACGCATATACTGTAATAGCAGAGATTGAGGTTTTAATGTCATATTCAATATTTCCTGCATACTGACGTAGCAACCCAAAACGCATGTAACTTCCCAGAACAGAGCGTGGCATGATGTGCATATGTATAGAGGTACTGTGCAACGCTGTCCCCAGCTGCCCCACAAATGAGGGGGTGGGGGTTCAGGATGTAGCCACCGCTACCAGGGCTAAATGCTAACATCTCAGTGCTGCAGCATGGCAGGGTAGCTCCTGGCAGAGGCTCAAGCTATTAGCACAGATCAACTGAGAAAGAGAACCCGAGTGGCTCTGTATGGGTGGTAACAGTGAGGCATGTTAACAATGCAACAGACAGATAAAGTTTAATAAATGAAAATGTCCTTATGGCATGATGTCAGTTTTGCTGATCCGTTACTGCAAGAGAATAAGGACACATTAAGGGATTAGTGCTGTTTAATTCACCCCAAAAATCAGGTGTAATTGGCATGTAATCCACAACTACGCGTGGTCAGATGATTTGGTCTGTAAAGAACTAATAAGAAAGTACAGTTGACATTAGAACAATACTTAAATGACAGTCTCATTTAAGATCTGTAAAAACTGGAAGATGAACATTTAGTTTTTTTAGCTATTATGTTGTGTATTAATTTTACATTTCAACTCCTACTGGGAGACCAACCCATCCGCTAATCTCCAGTTTTGGTGTATCTTGTTAGCTTGGATGTCAAATAACTGACCTTTAATAAATGCAAAACCTAAAGAGCAAGTTTGTAACAAGTTTTCCCTTTCACAGACCAACCCACGCCACACCTGCCTCCATGCCGACTAACCTGTTGCTCCTTCTTCTGTTCGGGGTGCGTGTGATGGCCATCTGCCCACCAATGTGCACCTGTAGCAGAGGCCATAGAGCTGTGGACTGCTCTGCACGAGGGTTGGCTATACTTCCAGACAGCCTGCAGCACAACATTCATTTTCTCAACCTGTCACATAACCGCCTCCAAGATCTTGATGGACTCCTCAACCATTTTGACCATTTAAGAACTCTGGACATCTCATACAACCATCTGCACCACCTTCCTGTTGGTTTGCCAAGAGCACTTTGGGATATACGTGCCTCTGGAAACTACATCCGTCAACTGGAGAAGAACGACACGGTCTACCACTGGAACCTTCAGAATTTGGACTTGTCACACAACTTGCTGGAACGAGTGGTCTTAATTAACAACACATTGTCAAACCTCCAATCTCTCAACCTTAGCCATAACAAATTTTGGACTGTGCCAACAAACATGCCCCATAATTTGGAGATGGTGGACCTCTCTCACAACTACTTGCTGCAGATCTTGCCTGGCTCACTGGAACGCCTACCCAAACTGTCGAGATTCTACCTGCATGCTAATCGTTTTACCTCACTGAGCGAGGGTGTCTTCGATCAACTTGATGGACTGCAGCTCCTCACACTTGGAGACAATCCTTGGGCTTGTGAGGATGAGGAGAATATAAACCATCTGCTGACCTGGATGCAACAGACTCCTGCAAAGATCTTAGGCTGTCCCTGCTACACAAGACCCACATGTGGAGAAGCCCACCTGGCCACTAGAAGAACCTGGCACTCGGCTGCATTCACAGAGCCGCCCCTGGGTGCTGACGCTCGTCATCCTGGCCATCGAGCGCCAATGCAGGTAGTTACATCTGGGTACCTGTCCAAGTCAGCCCAGTTGAATGTGGGTCAATATCCAAGCGCTGTTAATACCTCTGGGCCAGGTGAGCAGGTACTGGTCATGGGTGGGGGATTTTTCACATCAACTCCACATAGCCTGTCCACACAGTCAAGCACAACAATCCGAACACGTAGCACCAAGAAAGTCCTTCCAGGCAGAGCTCGCAGCACAAGCCATCAAATCCACATATGCAGCTTTGAAACCACCATTTTGAGCTTTTTATGTACAGTTGTCATCCTTAGTGCTTGGTAATTCTGCATAACATCTCTTGTACTAGATCTGCTGCCTTGATTCAGGAAAACAAAAAAAATCCACAAAGAATGCAAAAGGAGAGACTTACCTCTTAGGTTTCCATTGTCACAGCGTTCTGGCTACCTTCTTTAGCATTTTTCAACATATGCAATCTCTGCCTGCTTACAATAAACTTAGCACCTTCTACATAATGTGACTGAGTATTGTATGGCTTACACATACCAACATCTAGACATGTGTACAAGTACACCACAATTAGCAGTTTCTTAATGTGGAAAATTGAATGTGCTTTCCAGTGTAATGCTTGAGCACTGACAGATTTGTGCATTTCATTGTTTATATTATGTATTAAAAGAAACACTTAAAGTGTAAATCTGATGTGTTCTATGAGTACAGACATGCTGCCTTTAACTACTGGAATAAGAATAAAATTGGAAAATCCATGGTGTTTTATTACAACGACATAAAGTCAGCAGTGCCTGCAGCGAGACTGGAAAACCCCAAATGCTTAAACACAGCAAAGCAGAGCTGATAGTCCACGTCAAGAGAGGTTTAAACTAAATGGAACTTCTACTTTCCCCAGATATCCGCAAATGCCATTCTGCTATATGAAAACCATCAAGCTTGGCCAGCCATGTTACGTTCCTGCCCAGGATAGTAAACAGATCAAATAAATGCAGATTCTCTACAAAGAGGGGTTTCCTTCAGCTTACAAAAAAAAAAGAATGAAGCTGGGGCTGAACAGAAAACAGTCGGCACCAGCACTCTTCGAAAATACAGCAGACCTTGCTTTAAAATGTCAATAATTTCCTTGATGTATTTGGTGACCCCAGTTTAAATGTTTTCTCAGCAGTTTGTTGAAATATGTGCCTGTAAAAAGAACGGATTACCCAGCTGAGTACTGGTTTTTAATTAACTAAAAGAACAACCGAACTCTACTTATTAGTTTTCAAAAACTGAGTATTATCATTTACCTGATATGCAAGCTTGTTCTCATCATTATTTACTTTGACAAACAGCGCAGATTAGTGACCAACATATAAGCACCTGATGTCTCGTGGCAGATGTAATAAACTAGTTCACAAATAAAAAGAAAGTATACCTATGCATCAACAAATTGATATAAGACTACATTTCCATCAAGTTGTGATATTTAAATATATACAAAAAATTGCATTAGAAATTATTTGTTCACAAAGCTGCTTGAAAAAAAGAACATGTTCACCTGACAATTTATGTTCCCTAATATCCTACTACAAATGTGTAACAGACACCAAGTGTGACATCAGTAACTATACGTATCAATTACAGGGATAGTTCACACTAAATGAAAACTGTGTCACCATTTACTCCTCCCTGTTCCAAACTTGTATGATTATGTCAAACACAGAAACAAAAAAATACTGTAATTTGTTTTGTCTATACAATGGTATTCAAATAAACTTTCAATGTTTAAAATATCTTTTGGTGTTTGACAGATTTGGAATAACATTAAAGTTACTAAACAACAAAACAAGAGGTAGAAACAAAAAATTAATGTATTTTCTCAAAAAAAAAAAAAAAAAGAAAAAAAGAAATAAATACAAAACACACCTCCGTGGCTCCACCTCTTGCAAGGGTGTTGGTTTTAATGTGTAATACTCAAATAAAAGATAACACACAACTCTGGCTTTCACACTGACATCCTCCGAGAAAACCGAACGGACGCAGAGATCAATCATCAAAACGGTAATTACAAATATTTTATACTTTTATATAAAAGTATGGAATTGTAAAATGATTAGTGCCGTCAATAAATTAAA
>NC_056713.1:17036139-17047601 GCF_018831695.1 Puntigrus tetrazona
CAAAGTTTTAATTATGCTTTTATATTGCAATAATTTTACATTCAAATTATTTTTATTGTTTATTATTTTTATATTTGTTATATGTTATTTTTTAATGACTGAAGGCCAGTATTACTGATACTGATAATTTCTCTATAAATGTCTCCATAACATGGTTTTTCCCTAATATTTGAGCACTGATTATAGCAACATTACTGTATAATTGAGTGAAATTATATATTTTTTGATTAATAAGTGAACTTCACACAATCTTCACATAAAACCATTATAATTGATGTCATATTTACCTGTGCCCTTCAGCAGAAATATACATAAAGAAAAATAAAAAATTTAAATGATCAAACACTAAATCCTAAATGAAGACAAATCCTTAAAGCTATAAAAAAAAAGTTATAGATTTTCCTGACTTTCTTCGATTAATAGACATAACTGAAGCTATTCCATCAGGTTGTATTATATTTTTTCTCAAATCTCTCTACCTTTTCTGACTTGCTTCAGGTCTTCATGTCTCTACTAATGAACTGATGAATCAAAAGTTTTAGCTAAGGGGAGACAGTTATGGGATGCACAGTTTTAAGGCATCTTTAATCGCCTTTTTGGTAACTTTATAACTATTGCACGCATGTAGTCTCATCCGGCTTTGATATGAAAAGATAAAGGGTACATTGTGCGCCAGTGCCTTTGTGCATACAGTCAAAGAGCGTTCTGCACTGGTTTGACTATCATCTGGCGCTGAAGTGAAACGTTTCAGTGACTGTGACTGAACAAATGCACTTCTTGTCAAGAAAAAAAAAAAAAGACCTTAGTAGCAGTTGTGAGGGGTGGCTCCGCTCCTGAGTTGTGTTAAANAAAGTAACAGTTCATTTGCTCTTTAAACAATTGTTTTTTCATGGTCCATTCCAATGAATCTCCATCAAACTACAGAAGGGTTATTTTAATTAGGATAAAAAAAAATACAGCTAACTAACATGAAAAAACTAAAAATATGATAAAAAATATAAAGTTTCTTTGTTTTTTACAAAAATGTAACTTTAATACAAGTTAAAATTGTCATGCTGAAAAAGGGTTTGAATTAAATTTGTTATGACGCACTTTCCCCTGAAAATTGACCCATCAAAATGTCATTCAGTGTAAAATTGCTGTCAGGCATATTTAACTAAAATGTTACATTTGCCACTATCCTAGGTTTTACCCATTCATCAGTAAGATTTTTTTACTCATTTAAAACAATAACATTTTATATGCTTCCTAATACTTTTATATATTTAAAATGCACATATCAGAATAAGCATATTGTTCGATTTTACAAAAATACTGTGTGACACTGAATATCAATGTAACATTATTGCAACCAAATTTTGACATTTTATTTACCAAAAACTTGTAAAACCTTAAAAAGTAGACACTTTAATGGGCTTTCTATGGATATGAAATCCCTTTTGTACATTTCTTTTTATGTGGACATCTTACCGTCTTTAACCAATTTGCAAATGCAGTTAAATGAACACGGACCGTTATAATTTTATATTTGTTGTTTGTTAAACAGTGAAAGAGGCGAATATGGCTTTCAAACCTCAAATCCTACTACTACTACTACTACTACCACCACTACTAGTAGATGCAATGGATACAACTATCACGTCAAACACACCAGACCCATCAGGCACCACTAGCACACCAATCAACACGGGGACAACAAGCTACGCAACAAGCAATATGGGCGTAACAACCAACACGGACATGACAAGTAGCACGGGCGTAACGGCCAACACGGGCGTAACGGCCAACGCGGGCGTAACGAGCAACGCGGGCGCAACGAGCAGCACGGGCGTAACGAGCAGCACGGGCGTAACGACCAGCGCGGGCGCAACGAGCAACGCGGGCGCAGCGAGCAGNTAACGAGCAACGCGGGCGTAACGAGCAACGCGGGCGCAACGAGCAGCACGGGCGTAACGACCAGCGCGGGCGCAACGAGCAACGCGGGCGCAGCGAGCAGCGCGGGCGCAGCGAGCAGCACAGGCGTAACGACCAACGCGGGCGCAACGACCAACGCGGGCGCAACGACCAACGCGGGCGCAACGAGCAACGGGGGCGCAACGAGCAACGGGGGCGCAACGAGCAACGCGGGCGCAGCGAGCAGCACGGGTGTAACGACCAACTCAGGCGCAACGAGCAACGCGGGCGCAACGAGCAAATCGACTACCAGCACCACCACAAAAACCACTACTTCTTTTGCAGCATCTCTGTTACCAATGGGACTGCCTGGACTTCTGTTCTACACTACTGTGGTTCTCAAAATCTTCCAGCTGATCTGATTATCAAATCATTTAAAACCTACAGGGAGAGGGTCTGCACAAATTGCAAGCACTTTAACGTCAGACTGTCAGAAATAATGATACTTATGTAACTTATAAATACCTTATTGCTTTAAAAATCTAGAAAACATATGAAGACTTAAAGAATAAAGATGAAAAACCTGTGTTTACCAACAATACTACACTAAATTAATGATGAATGATGAGTGTTTGCACATATACAAAAAAAGTGTACATATTTGTCATTTATATTAAATATGACGTGCTACAAACTGGCACATCATCAAATCAATACAGTTATTCTGTGCATTTATGCAAATATTCCGTAAAAAGTATATTTTGATACAAAACGAAAGCGCCTACCTGCGAGCAATGTAATAAAAGACAGGATTGCCATTCTTCGATGTGCCAGCTTGGTAAAAGATGTTGAGCGTCTTTAAAGCTTTAAACTCCTCCTTCTCATGAACTTGATGCCTTAAAACAAAGCAGAATATAAATTATGGCTGCTGCTTTAATTAAAAATATATGCTACATTAGCTGTTGAATAATTTAATTAGCTTTACAGTTTCTATAGCTATATTTACTATTACTATTTCTTAGTTAAATATAAGAGAATAGTAAAAAAAAAAAAAAAAAACCAAGAACAGTGACCTTGTCATAAATTCCTCAAACTTTGAGCTTGTGAGGTTGAGGCTGGACCAGTGCGTGTCGGCTACCGGCTTATGTTCGGGGGGGCCCAGGTAGGCCAGGAGGGTGGCCATCTTGTCAAATGGTCTGCGGCCCACTGCCTTATGGTCTCTATGGTAAAGGTTTTAGTAAGTTATATGTTAGAATCTGGTCTCTTTTGAGCCCTATTGAGAAAACACTAAGTTTATAGTAGAGAGCATTGGCATCAATAGTCAGTTTAGATCCCACAACGCTCTTGAAACACTGCCCTGACCTCATTTGCTTCTTTTACCTGTTGCTGGACAAGTACTGGCCAATTCTTTCTTGGTTGTTCCATAACAGACGATGCAGGGCGAGCACATTGCCGTCACTGATGAAAGATAGACTGTGGTTCACTGAGTCACTCGGTGGAGAATCAGATGCAATATCCAAGAAGAACCTGCCAAAATAATAAATTAGATATTTTGAAGCCCATATCTTCAAGCTTTAAGGACACAAATATACTTAAAACATGTACAAAGTTACACATATATTATATGGAATTGAAATGAGCAAAAATATGTAGCACAAATTTAATTCAATCAAGTGCTCTTTGAAAATACACTTATAGCACAAGCCTCTAACTGGCAACTGTGACCATGTGACCATTTGAAGCAAGTGTCAAGTATATCATTTAAAAGACCTTTTTCTTGCCTTCAGCTGATTCATCAAAAATCTCAACTAGAGAAACAAAAGGTCTAATATGTCTTAAGTCGCTATTTGTAGCGATAGCCAAAATTCACACTTATGACTGGTTCTGTGTTTAATAACTTAATTAAAAAGATACCTTCTGGCTGCATCAAAGTTGCTTTTGACAAAATCATTAAAGGGCCGCATATGCTCTTCTTTTGTGAACAGTACATGGTTAGCAATGCTCTGGAGTATCTGAAAAGAAAAGAAACATTGCAGAAATTAAAATTTTGCTATATATAATTTTGCAGTGGGACCCGGTGTTGTGGTATAAATAAACATGTAACCTTCTCAGTTAGACAAAACACTTCACCACAGATGAAAATGGAACCTATGTATAATATGTATGAAAATGACATTACACACCTTCGACATGAGTTTGAGGCCACGCTCGATGCGAGGTGGGGGTTTCTTGTCTAGGATGCCTGCCTCATATGGTGATACAATAGCTGGGTTAATAAAGCGCAAGAACATGGCACTTCCTACTGCACCGATACTGTTCTGTGGAAACCGCTGGGTGACCACCTGCACAAACGCACGAGGGAAATGAGAGGAAAGACAGTTGAGTGCTAGAAGGATGGATTACAGATAAACCATTTAATTATTGCCATCATCATGATTTTACTAACATACATATTAATAGGTTTAACATCCAGGAATATTATGAAGGAAAAAAATATGTGAAAGTGTGACAGAAAAGAAAGTTAACACATAAATGCGTTTTCTGTCAGGCAAAACAGGCTCAACTAGAAAGAAAACAGGGCTATGATACATTGAAAGCTAGTCAGTGTTTGCACAGAGCAGATTAATGAAGATATCCGACTTGTACGATAGCAAAGATCCAAATAAATGCTGCGTAACAATTATCAACTAATAAAATACGACAAATATACACACCACACTCACTGTGTGTTACTAACAACAAAAAAATGTTTGCAGAACAATGTGTGGCAGAACATACACACCCTAAAAATATTATTCATGGAAATTTGGGTACAACATCTCTGCGTCTATAATAACTGATAATTTGTGTCCTAAATTCTTTGTAAGGAAACTAAACTGTTTCTGTCTCAAGTGACTAAGTCAATCTAATTGGACTGAGACTTAAATAGGCTATAAAGAGTCTCGGCTTACGCAAACATTTTTTAAGCCTAACAATGAAGAGACCCAAAGATCCTCTTTTGCATAAACTTGTATTAAAATAAAAATGATTAATCTTTGTAACCAACTCATTTACGTATAACCTGTTGACATGAACCAATTTAACATGTAACAATTTCGAATTCATGTACAAAAACATTTACTTTCGTTTTTATATGTTTTAATAGTAACCAGTGATTTAATATGTAAACACATATTAATCAAACAAAAAGATGATAAAATGCACCATGCTTCATGGTCATGGTGCAATGATCCTAGCAAATGGCAAGAGAAAGGAAATGAGGAAAAAAAGACAAAAATTAAGAGTGGGAATAATTAGACATTTTACACCATTATATACACATTATAAAGCATGCATATGCACCAATGGTTTCTGAAATTGAAAACATGCACAACCATTGTTTTGATAACGACCCATAGAGCACGTGACAAGCCAGTATAGTGCCAACATGTTCATTTTAGACAATATTTATAGCATGCAAATCACTTCATTAAAAGTTTTCCAAGAAAGACAAGACTCTTCAAGGAGCCAAAATACAGATTCGGAACATTTTCTAATTTTAGAGTTTATACACTGTCTCTCAGAAAATAGACCAAGTCAGTACCAGGCTCAAGGTCTGCATATTTGACAATACACTTTCTTCATGTTAGAGCAGACCTTAAACCTACGCAAAAAAAAAAAAAAAAAANCCAGTCCACAAGACGAAATTCAAAGAAAAAGTTGATCCATAATCGTTTAGTTTGTTTAAATACTCGTTTCCAACACTATGTAGTGTCAAAAATGAAGGCATCCTCATAAGAAAACCGTACCTATTGCAAACAGCATTGTTTACGCAAGCGTTTCTGAACATGTTCTGGCGAAAACCAAAAACATGAAAAAAAAATACTAAATGAAACTAAACAAAATTCATAATTAACAAAAAAATAAAAATAAAACAAATCAAAAAACATGTTGCACTTATGGTATGAGTAAACCCAAATTAATAACAAATGGCAGCTAAAGGAAAAAATAAAATGCTAAAACACTTACGGATTTTTTGTTTTCCTTTTTTTCTTTAACAGTGGCTTTATTCAGAAGGGAGTGGCAAGTAGCCTACAGGGCAGAGATGAGCACAGAGAGGTCACAGCAGCTACACAACTGCACTCAGCACAGCCACAGTGCATACAAACACAATGAAGGAGCAGACAACACAACCACCGCCTTCCTAACAGCTGATCTACGAACAACTTCATTCATGTTCATTTCAGTGATTAAGAAACACCGGCTGAAGCTCTCCAAGCAGAAAGTGAAGCAAAAGCAGTAAGGATTCTACAGTGAAGGAGACAGCTAGCTCTCAGGCCCAAGCAAACGAAGTGTGAATGTTAAAAGTCTAAAAGATAAGTTAAAGATAGCTGCAGGAAATGAAAGACCACAGTATGCGTGTTGTACGTATGAGAACACAAGTGGGCCATGCAGAAGAGAGCGGGACTAATGGTTGCAGTTGCTTTGATAGCATGAGTCATCAATTTTTTCCCCCAGAAAGGATAGACTTGGTTTTAAAAGGTATGCATCTGCTAAACTGAAACACTAGCATAGAGATGCCCTCAATGCTTGCCACAAAACTAACATTTCAATATTTCTTGGGCCTAACAAGCCGAACATCGCAACCCGAACATCGTGACTACAAACAAGACAATAAAAGCCATGAAAGGAAGCCACAAGCAAGAAAAGAAAACTTCATGTGATTACAAAAGAGGAACAGAAAACGTGTTTTTCATTCCAAAAAATATTTTCTATGCTTAAAAAAAAAAAAAAACCAAAACAACAACTTTATGCATCACCGTCCACAAGATGGTGCCTTTGACAGAGTGCAGTCACATCAGAGAAGCGAGAAAAGCAGTACCTTCAAATTAAACCTTGGTACTTTTGTTTCAATAAAAAAAGCTACATAAACACCCCCTTCCATTTCTTTCTGTGCAAGCAATAATGAAAAATAACAAAATAAACGTTTTCGCAAGCTCAAGTGGAAGTGATTTCAACTGTAGGCTGAATACACCGCTAAGTACTAATATCGCATAAATATCAAGCCCAACGTGGGATACAAATATGGATTATTGCAGCCGTAAGAATTGCCATTACCTGCATACCTGCTTGTGAGATATAACAATACAGTTTCAAGATTTAGCAAAATGTTTCCTTACCAAACTACCAAATGCCTGCTGTTGCAAGTAGAGCAGTAAATAATTCAGCAGATATTCTTTTTGCCATTTTTAAAAATTTTCTGATTAAATTTTAATGGGGATACAGGAAGTATAAAGGATCTGATATGAAAGTCATCTCAACATCGCTCCATAAACCCAGTCAGTATTAACAAGTTGATATATGATTTAAAGTGCTTACAATTTGAATGCCACAATCCCATTTTTCCCTTCAAACAAAGCATTTAATAACAACAGTAAGATTTTAAACATTCTTACTTATCCCTTATTTCAAACATTATAATAGCAGCATAAAAATAACCCTATTGGAACCCAGTTATGGGGTTACCTTTAAACGTGTGGGGTCAGTAAGAACTTTGCTTTTATTTAACAGGGATGCATAAAATTGATAAAAGCAATAAAGACAGTTTTCTTTCAAATGAATGCTGTTCAATCCTGATGATTTCTACAAAAAAATATTAGGCAGGACAACGCAGATATTAAGAGCACCAAGTCAACATGTTTAAATGATTTCTGAAGGATTGAGTGATTTTGACATGCATAAAAAATAAATACTATTTAACAATATTTGCTAAAAAAAAAAACTAAAAAAATAAATTCTACCAACCCCAGACTTTTGAATGTATCTCAAGCGTGTATCTGAAGGAGATATGGGCATTTAAATTTATATTCGTATACAGACAGACAGAGGTGAGCAGTGGCGTGAGAAAGGATAAGAGCAGGTACTCTTGTTAGAAGTGACTGGAAGACTGGTCAGTGGATGCCCAAGCAAGAAAGACAGCCACAATGCAGTCATTCAGAGGATGCAGTAACAATGGTGTGTAAAAAAAATAAATAAATAAATTGAGCATACCTGATACAGACAGTGGCACACACTGCGCAGCTGTGGAGGAAACTCGTTTGAAGAGTTGATAATGGCCAAGAAGAAGCGGTCTGTGATCTGCAGCAGGTTCTTCTGGTTTTCTTCCAGGTTCTCCGCTGATTCGAGCTTAAGAGGAGACAGAGCGTTAATCGTTTCACTCTTCTTTAAAGAGTGTACATCAAGAACAACTCCTTAAGCTTTTGACTCTTTTAAAAGTCAAGAAAAAAATTTTTATGTTTTGAATATTTTTAGAAAAACTATTTCTCTGAAAAACAATGCTATAGCCAGTAATTCTACTCTGAAATGTAGACCTTTAAAGGAGACTTCTTATATCAGTATCAGTCTCTGCTGTACCCAAAATGTGACGACACAAAAAAAAATCTCATAGATAATTATATCTTTTTAAAAATGCCTAATTTGAGTGGAAGCAGAAATACGCTGTTTTCATGCACGTACCTCAGATATTCTGACAAAAAAACAACAGTTTAGTTTTGAAATCAACCATATTAGTTTTAACTTCTCATATGTGGTTTTTAGAGTGCACAAGTGCGAAATATGCACACAGAAAAAGCGTCTGTCACATGGCATGTGTAATAAACTCTTTTTTTTAACTGTCAAATACACACTAGTTCACTAAAACAGTCTGCTGCGTCTGTGAAGTTAAACAGCTTGGAAAGAAATCGCATGTTTATATTAGATCTGTGCGGCAGCAGTGTGATATACAGTAAATAAATCAATAAAGCACTGCTTTTTCTTCTCCTCCGAGACTCTAAATAGCATTCTATGCTGAAGTAAAAGCTAGACTGAACTAAACATCATTAACAATATGAGTTTAAGAAGGTAAACATGCCTGGTAGGGTCTACTTCGAAACTGATTTGCTGCCACTCCGGTGTGGTAATAATTCCTCTCAACAGCGGCTCCAGAAGCTTCTGCAGATACGCAGCGCCGTACACCTGAAAAACCCACCGAAAATCCAGATTAAGGATTAGCTTCCCCGTCACTGAATTAAAAAATAAAAAAGCTACGACCGAGACCGTTTCACATTACCTTAAAGCAAAAGGTCATAATCTTGCTGGCCAAGCTGTTTCCTCTGAAGAGGGTCTGCATAGAGTCGGCCAGCTCCACCTCTTTTGAGAACATGTTCCACAGCAGCTGATACAGCAGATGGCGAGAGTCGAACAGTGTCACCAACACCCTGGCCAACTCATCCTGAAAACCATCAGAACATTGAGCACAACAACACTCTAATGGCCAACAATACACCCAATGCATCATTCGCTGAACAAAAGAGTTAAACAGATAGCGTCTTATAAAGAATGCTGGGAACAACACTGGACGCAACTGATGGGTCTACTCATGGTCCACAGAATAAAGCAAGTCATACAGTTCTGGAACAAAATGAGGTTATTTAAATGATGACAAAATCTTATTAACGTGATTTTTCATGAGCTGTTGCGACTAAAAACGTGACATCAGCTACAGTTAATCACAATAATGCATATACTATAACACATAATTATATGCAAATATTTTATACGTATGCACACAGACATTATTTCATAAAGACATAGTAATGAGATGCGATAAACCTTTAGACGTGCCCCTAGCAAAACAAGACACCTAAAATAAAACTCCAAATAGGTGTACAATATGGGACCTCTAAGTCTTCATATTTTACCGAAACTGTTAAGTTGTTAATATCTCTCACCCATTGAGAGCAGGGGACGACATTAGCCAGTGCCATGGCTATAGGCAGCTCGCCCTGGTCTCCCATCATGGTAACCAGCTCAACGAGTCTCTCAAAGCGATCTGCAAGCACAGTCTCTGCGAGCGTGTCGAACTCTGTCCCTTGCTGAAGGATCTTAGTGAGCACTTCCATGAACGTAGCTCGCGTCTGCAGGTCCTTATGGTACCCCAGACCTGTTCGAAGGCATCAGAATCACTGGCTTCAGTCAAAACAACTTAAGTAGGATCCACGCTAAATGTCAGCGTTTCTCACCGATGGAGTGCATGAGGCCGCTGTCGACGTTAGCATTGAGCAGGTTAGACATGGCCAGCACGGTACAGTGCCGCAGAGATGCCAGTCGTCTAGACATCCCACGTTTCCTCCCTGCAACCTGCTGGCCATCTTCCTCAACCTCGCTGCAGTCATTCAACAGGTTCATGAACAGCGTAAAGTATCTAAAAAGGAGGAAAAGAAGAGGTTGTGGACTAAAAATGGACCTTAAAAGACAAAACAAAAGAGTTGCATGAATGATCCTACTTGAGGAAGAGCTGAGACTTGGCCTCCATGAGCTCAACGCCGTCACCCTCCTCGGGCTGCAGGGGAAGACCAGCCAACAGAGACACTACTGCCTCCATACTCGCCTGGTCCAGATCCCTGCATGACACGTTCACAAACACATTAGAAAAAAAAAAACAAAGTGAAAGTTTTCAGGTTTTAGGCCACTACACAAATGATAAACGGCAGGAAACTACAAAGACAATACCGGGTCAGACATTTGATGTCATCATCTGCTGCTTGATTAGAGGTTCCCATCACCCAGTCTGTGAGGTACTCCACCATTTTATTTCTAAGAAAAAGCATCAAAGACAGTTATCTCATGACCTCTCAATATGTAAATATTACATTGTAATAGCATTACATAGTATTAATTTTTATAGCACTTATGATCAAATACATAGGTACATTTTTACCTGAATTTCATCTCTTGGCAGAAAGAGAGGTCATCCCTGCGTTCCATCATCACCTCCACTAGCTGGCACAGCTTAGTTTTGATCTGAATGGCATGGACAACATTCCCTAAAATACGCACATACCTAAGGGAGCATAAAGGAAAATTATTTAACGGAATACTTCTTATTGATGTTTTTCCTAAAATGGCACGCAAATACAATGTTAACGCTAACATTTTATTTTTTAAAGATCAAAGGACACATTAAATCACCTCACCTAACAAGGTTGAGCATCATGGTTTCAATGCTGGCTTGCCCGAGGTGCTCCGAGCTTCCTTCAGTGTGACTGTCAAGCAGGTTCTTCATGATGGCGATGGTCTGCTCTACAAACAGCGTGTTTGTGTCTGTAATGGGAACCTGATTAAAAAAAANNNGTTTGCAGAGCATGAGGTGATAATATGATATAAAATAAAAAATATTATCACATTTACAAAAGATTCCAGTGTTTAATGCATGTTAGATCATTCTAGATTAAACAGATCAACAAATGCTGTTGGCACAGTATTTAAAAGAATTGCATTGCCTGGATTGATCTGATAGTGTTGGCATTCTGACACCTAGTGTCCAAAACTATACAAAACAGCTATTTAGGGAAGTATGATTAAAAGTTGCCAGCATAGAATATTAAGCATAAAATCAATAAAATCTGTAGAAATAATTAATGATTTACAATTACAATTACAATTATTTTCTTTATGAAATTCCTGTTTTATTAATAATAAAACATTTCTTTGAGTGCAATATTAGCCAGTTCTTTAAGAGAATGACATTTATGTTTTGAATGTGTTATATA
>NC_056713.1:17047701-17051864 GCF_018831695.1 Puntigrus tetrazona
AAAAATATAAAGTACACTACTTCTAAGATGATATCTAATCCTACAACTGTATTCCACAATTATCATCTCTTACCGGACCCTGGGTATCAAAAAACCGTCCGATGCTGTTGCGTAGCTTGGTGAAGAGCATGGGGTAAAGAGCTGGACTGAGCTCCAGTCCTACGAGGTCTTTGACGTTGGTTCGAATCTGCACGCCAACCTTTTCATGTGTACAGACCATGAGACCCAGCAAACGGTCCAGAAACCTGTTAAGAGACGTCTCGCTGTTCACCTCACAAGAGCCCATAGAGATCATGGAGCCCTTCCGTTCAGTTAAGGGGCCCATGGGAGGACTGTAGGTGCCTAGGCTAGGGGTGCTGCGCTGTTGGAGACAAACCCCTCCCAGGGCACACAAGAAACCAGTCATGTTGATCCACTCCTGAGGACAGAGGAAGAAAAAGTTTTAAGTGGGGGAAAAAGCTATATACCTGACTGACTAGAGCTCTTTTAACTACCTGCCCATCTTCCACTTTGTTTTTCGGGTGGTTGAGTATTTGTTTAGTAGCTTGCTCCCATTTTGCATATGTGTCTTCCCATGCCTAAGATTAAAAAAGGTCAAATTTGAGTCAACTAAAATGAAAAAATATAGAGAAGCTGCAACGGATCGATACGATTAGCAATTAATACCTGGGAAAAAACTGATTACATCTTAAATTAAGTTGACAATTTATTTATTTACTTTTTAACAGCATCAATGCTAGTTTTACGGCGATCTCTAATTNAAAAAAAAATTCTAAAAATACATTCAGGGGATACATACATAAAAATAAACCCATGAATTGACAAAGAAAACCTTACCTCTACATTTCCAGCTGTAGGGTGTTTTATCCTCCTTAACAGTGCCATCACTCTCTTCTGAAGTGTGTTGCGGCCTGAAATGCACAAAAAGCAGATATGCACATATAGTTTACATATACTTTTATTTTAAAGGAAATGCGGGACACAGTTTTTTTGTTTTCAAGAATCCATGCCACTGAATCATAATGTTAATCAGAATTTATGATTATCACTATTAAAAATCATTCACATGGGCAAAACAATTACTAATGAACGAACTAAATGTATGCATAATCACAATATTAAATGCTATAAGTAAATCCTCAATAGTATTCATACATTATTTTCTTTAGTCAAATAGGTATTAACTGTTTCACAAAAATATTCCCAATAGTACTTATGGTCATAAATAAATGAACACATGAATCAAATTGTATATAAAAATTTTTTAGCTACATTAATATCGAAGAAATACAAAAATTTTATACGCACGGGGCTTGGCATTAACTCCCGAAAAACTTATTGTGGAGAAATCTAAACAAATTAACAACTGCACACAGAAGAAAAACTAAAATGTATGTTTATATTTTCTATTTTGTTTTATTTATAACATGCAGCCTAATTAAGCAACATGACTTGACTAAGAGAGGGAAGGTCCCTGAAAACCACGATTGCAAATAAATTTGACATTATACACAAGAGTTAAAATAAGTAGGTAATATACATTTTAGTTCAGTACTTGATTTTGAATTTATTGAAAGAATATACCGTCAACTGTTCTTGCGAATAAAAACTGTTCTAAACAAAGATCATAGCAGAACATGCATATGCAACAAAGAGCAACTGTGTATATGAATGATTGTAGCAGTCTTTCTCAGGCACTTTTAAATGTTTTTACACTGCCGACATATTTGCTGCATTAGCGCACGCCTATATTTGATCACATTGCGTCATTGTTTGGCATAATTTATTCGTTCTTTTCGATTATTCATCGGAAGAGCCTTTTTTTTTTGCTATTTTCAGCCCAAACAATTGCAGTTGCCAAATATGTGGTGCATTAAATAGTTGGCAAACTATTTTGTATCATAAAGTAGACCCAAGTCCATTTAAATGAGGCCACAAGCTTCAGGACAATGCATACAGGTAAAAGACTAAATGGAAGAGTAAATGGAAGAACAGTCAAGCAATGTGCACACGTCGCATAGCGGCTTATGCTGTGCAACGAAGCCTGCCGCGTTTGTCTCTATTGCACACATGTGCTATATGCGGCAACATTTTTAAATAGAGAGTGCATTTTAATTCTCGCATGACAAGTGCATATGCAAATGATGTCAATATAATTGACTATGGTCTATTTGATCATTGATGCAGAATCTACCAAGTCGGCATATGCCAGTCTAATCCTATGTCACAGACACTGTTGTACTACTAACCTGTAGCCATCATATTGCTGACAGAGGCGAGCTCCATAAAGGTGTTGTAGTTGGGCAGGACAGTGTGCACGGGCAGCTCATCCACACTGCAGCGGATGTCCGCCTCCTCACAGAGATGCCGGAAGCAGGACATGGCCACCAACACAGCCTCCGCGTCAGGACTCCACAGGAAGGTATAGAGACACACCTCCAGCTTGGTCTGAGCCTGTCTGCTGATGGGGATGAGACTGCCCTGTGTGGCACACTCCTGCAGAACAATGAGACATTGATGAGCGTATTTCCTCTAAATAAAGTCAATTTCAAGTTCATTTTTGTGTTGTTTGAGAATGTGTGTTTACCTTGTTCTTTAGGAGAAACTTGTTTCTACATATGAGAATCTCCCTGAGCCACTTCAGTATCTCTGTACTGTTGATCATCTGGTGTCCAATCAGCTTCTTGCAGTTCAGAAATAAGACCTGGGAGCTGAGAGAGAAGTAAGGAGAATATAGTCAAAAAAAAATTTCCACTCGCCCACTTCACATCAACCAATCTCTTTATACCCACCTGATGTCCCAGAAGGTCTCAATGGGTGCGTCAGGGTTCCACAGCTCAATAGTTTCTGGCTGGTGTAACACTAACAGTGCCTGGGTAAGAATACAAGAATGTAAATTGGATGACCAACCATAATGTGTGTGTGTAATGTACNTACACATACATATATACACATAAACATATACACAAACATATATACATATAAACATACAAACACACACATTATTTCAGTTAACAAAAAAACAAACAAGAGGTACAAACAATCTTACCTCCATGGCTTCCTGTGAAAGCTCAGGGCTGTGGTTGAGAGGAACCAACTGGACCAGACCTTTGATGAGCTCAGCTGTGCTGTTCTGGATCTCTTGACCTGGTTTCCCTGGGTTCTGATGGAAAGAGAGTGCAACTAGTGGAGTCAAATCTGATCACAATCATCCTTAAACTACAAGTCTACTGCTGAGCTTAGATATTTACAACAGACCATTTTAGGTCAAATCATGTCAAGGAAAAACTGAGAAAAAGAATCAGCCTTTTTCAGGCAAAAAAAAGGGGAAAAGAAATGAATAACTCCACATGTAAATCCTAATCTGGATAATCCAGGATTTGAACCAATCAGAAAACACAAACACTGTTGGATTAGAGCATTTTATGAGAATTAAAGGAGCAAAAACGTCAATGGAGTAATTGGACAGAAAAACAACATGAAAATACTTTACCAGCCTAATATGCAGAGACAACTCTAACTTTAANCAGACACTCACGTGCAGCATTAGTTTGGGGTCAGCGTGAATGAGTTTGACCAGGGCCAGCAGCAGAGAACGCGAGTCAAGGTCAGTGGACTTCTCCTTGAACTTTAAACTAGTCGTCATTTTCTCTTTGAATGTCAGACTCTGCAAAAAATAAAAGATACTGTAACAACAAAAAACAAAGACCAACGCTTCGCTACATTTCATAAACTGCTTAATTGATTGTGTGTCTTACTGATGTCATCCTCAGAGGTGGATGGGCGCCGAGACTCTGAACCACTCTGCCCAAAGTGTCTGCAAACATGGTGCGCAGTTCTCCGGAGTAGCAGTAGATGGCGTCAATCTTTGGCCACCAGTCCAGGTGTGACTAAGAACAACAAATGTGAAACATTACACAATAAACTTCAAAATTAGTGCACTCTTACAGCGTCACAAAAAAAGAGAGCCACAGCCAGTGGTCAAAAAATGCATTTTATCACGATCAATCCTCAATACTCAATTTGCATGCAATTAATATAAAATGAAAAATTATAAGCATTTGATTTAATATTAAAATATTGTTTTGAATTATGTAAACGTCCTTTTAGAGATCACCCTTACATTGGTGATAATTTTGTGCAGGGAGTTGACCAGGACGAAA
>NC_056713.1:17051889-17053166 GCF_018831695.1 Puntigrus tetrazona
TAATAATAATAATATTAAATATCTTGTTAGTGATGGTTTATTATTTGCTATAATGTCCTTGAAAATGCTGATTCAATAACAAAGCTTACCTTAAAATGCTGGTTGTTACGAGGATTGATGCGATAACATGACACAAAGCAGTCTATCATCAAATCCACATCGGCGCTCTGGCAGCCGGCACCCCTTGAGAATGGCTTAGTAGGGTTAAACAGAAGACCCTGGGGGACAAAAGAGAGCAAAGCTGCAGACAGCAACCTTCAGACATGCATTGCCGTACTTTACTCAAAAAAAACGGTCCTCTTCACCTTAAGGTCCATAACGATGGACTGAACTAGGAGAAAGATGACAGAATTATCCTCCCAGTTGATGTAGGTGCAGGCTTTGCAAAGTTTGACGCATGCGACGGCCGCACTCTCGGTCAGCTGCCTGCTGCCGCTGTGCTGAGCCAGAGCCTTCCGTAAACTGTCCACAAATGACTTCTGTTGGAAGACAACAAAATAGCTTGATTTTCAACCATCAGCGTGCAGAAAAAGAAAATTATGCATGTTACTAGTCTCAATGCTACATACATTTTGCACAAATGACTTTATGCACAACAGGAAAAGTAAATAAAAGGTGAAGAAATAGAAGGCCAATTTACTGCGTGACCTCTGACCTTGTTAGCTTTCTCCTCCCCCCCTACTTCTTTGGTGATGCTCTGAGTGATCTCTGGACAGAGGATGAGGAGGATGATCTGTAGTGGCCACACAGCAGCCTTTCTCTTTGCACTTTCTGCAAAACTGTCCACCAGGTCGAACAGTTTTTCTGCACAGTCTGTATACACAGAAGCAAGCACACAGTCTAATTATAACACATCTATTACACTTCAATAAACAGTCTAGTAAACAAGTCAGTTTAGATATGAATTGTTGTCTCACTCACCGGCCATGTCAGCCTGGGGTCTCTGATAGAGCATAGTGAACTCATCAGGGTAGTGTTCAACCCAGTTCCAGAAAGCCTGACACAAACATATCAAATATATTTACTCCTACGACTCCTCATAAAATGAGAATTATTAAAGCTAGAAAAAGTCTGTTGTATTATTTAAAAAGCACGTACCTTTTCCAAACTGCTGATTACTGCAAGCTGAGCCGGCTTTTTTAAAGATTTGAATTTGAGTACTGTTTCTAAAGGGAACGTGCGGGAAGTTATCAAGCAATTCCACACCATATTAAATTACATAGTGTTTTCATAATTTATTTATTTGCATTCATTTGTGGATTAATACTTGCGCTGTG
>NC_056713.1:17053191-17060636 GCF_018831695.1 Puntigrus tetrazona
AAAAAAAAAAAAAAAAGCATGCTTTACCTTGTAGGAGTCTCTTTAACTTGGAGCAGTCTACGCTGATATACTGGATGAGCTCAATGTCGTGGACATCCACTGTGTCCTCTGTACAAACTGTGAGCTCTTGCAACCTATGAGTAGGCATTACATTAAAAGTTAATAACTTGCCTTTAAAAGCACAGTTCACACCAAGAACGATAACTATAAAAATAACAATATTAGCGTCCATGCCAGCAAACTATATTGTCTGTTTATTCTAAGCGAACATGCATGCCACTTTAAACTCTAGAGCTCGGATTCTGATTGGCCATGAATGTTTGTATGGTTCATAATTTAAAAAAAAATCTATATTGTTTCCCTGTTCCTTTACTGTTATAGTTGCGGTGTGGGCTCTGCTATTCTTTAATATTGAGAACGATTTTGGTGTGAACGGGCCTTAACTGCTCCAGCCCAGCATTTACGCAAATTACAAACACTTATAGTTGGCTTACAGTGTTTAAATAATCTGTTTCTATTAGTTACTATGGGGTATTTGGGGGGCTGATTCACACAATGGTCCTAGAACAAAGCCCAGTGGAACCCCCCCAGTATGTTAAGAGAGGTACCTGGTGGAGATACGACTGAAGACAGCATTGAAGTTGTTGCAGCTGAGAGAGAAGAGCACGGCCGAGGCAGAACTGCGCAGCTGAGCGGCGTGCTGCTGGCCCTCACGGTACGAGTGCAGGAAGTGACAGATTTCAGGCAGCAACTGTTTTACCAACATAGCCTCATCCAACCTCAGGCAGTCCTTGGGTTGCTGATGATGCACAGGAATAAACAGTATACTTTATTACTATTATCCCTTTTTCTTTTTACCGTGTGCAATACCAAACTGTACTTTAGTTTAATAACATCTAGTTTGTTGCAAGCTGAAAACCAGACTAAAAGTACAGCGGGTAGAAAGCGCTTCACAATCAGCAGCATGCAGGAAGGGGAGAAAAGAGCAGAAATGAAATCCAATGACAAATGGAACAAACACATTAGTGGATCAATGTACAACACACATACTGGGTCCAGCTAAAAGCCTGAAATGTGTAACAAATGAACAAATGGTAGAGGGGACGTTTTATACTACAGGGCAAAAATTCACGACTGCCAAAACTAGTTAATGAATAAAGTGTTTAGTCGTCGTGAAGGTCTTCAAATTTCAGTGAACAAATTAAATCCCGAACAGCATGGAAGAAAACTGCACGTATACCTCTTCATCTCAATTGCATCAAAGGAAATGACATAAAAAGAATTTTACAAAAACAAAACAGGACAGTGAACAGCTGTGTAGCATCTGGACAAGGGAAAATTAATAATCTATACAGGAAAATCCAGACGATCTCAAGACGAGGAAACACCTGCAAATGTAATAATCTCCTGACAGGGCCGGTTCGGAGCACTCTGTCTGGGAGTAAAAGCTAAAGATTTAATTGTTTTACCAGGGCTCTGTATCCGAGACTTCACGGGTTCATGAGCAATCAAAAAAACACTTCTGGACAATCTCTTTTTGAGATCAGGAAATATCTCTGTCATTCAAACTCATGTTACAATCATGTTAAATCCAAAAAATATTATTTTTGTGACATTTTCAGCATCATTACTCCAGTTTTCAGTGTCACATGAATCCTTCATAAAATCAATATGCTGCTTTCTCAAGAAACATTAGAAACCCTGTATAAACGATGGTCCTTCAATTAATACAAACTTCAATAAAACAAAACGTACTTAAAATAGAAAAAAAATATCTAACATTAACAATTCTGTTAATGTGACTTTTGAATTTCCACTCATCCCAAATCTTTGGAAGGTAGTGTACAGCTAGTTTCTATCATACCATAGCATAGTTTATTCTGTTTGTTTGATAGTTGAGATTCCAAGGTGTTGAGTCATTTTCTATAACCATGTTGCTATGAAGCAGTTCCAGTTTCACCACATTCAGTTTATTTCTACAGCCAAGCATGGTAAATGAAACTAACACAGCCAAGATCACATCAGAAAACAATTGCTNAAAAAAAAACAGTTCGAACCATTTAGATTTCTTCTAAAAGTTACTTTCAATATATAAAAAACTATAATACAATACACGCTATCTTTTACATCAGGGTGTGGACAGGCAATAATTAAACAATTGTGATTGTAAAGCAATTTCGCATTGCATTCAGCAACAAAGGTGAAACCACAGAAAGGAAGAAAAGCAGGACGCAAGACAGTCAAAACAAGCAACAGGTCGGACAAAGTTCACTGTGAGATAGGATGATCTGCTCACCCCTGCCAGACACTTCTCCAGTGTGTCCAGGATAATCAGCTGGGAGAGGTAGAGGTTTTTCTCGGCAGTTTCGCCGAAGATCCGCTATGAACAAAACATACAGATTTGTGACATTAGCAAGATTAGAAGACAATTCCCGCAATTGATTTCAACAGAGCTTGACAGGATCATGTTCCCAAGCATAAAAACACAACACCGGCAACCATTTAGTAAAAGAGTTCATGTTTCTCAGGCTTTACTTATTTTCGGAATTTAAATAATTAAACATTTATCTGCCATCTTGGATATAAGGCAGTTCACTCACAGCAGAGTGACTAGAATTGGGGAAACTTGGATGTTGTAGAAAAGGACTTACCATGTTGTTTACATTTTTGAGTATGTTGGTCAGACCGTTGATGACGAGGGCAAATTTGTATTTGGAGATGTTGATCAAGCATTCTTTATTGTGCTCTGTACTCACTTTGGTGTGGGTGCTCTGCTGTCCTGTTTTAATTGGGAGCTGTGAGTGAAAGACAGGGAAAGAGAGGGATGGAGAGAAAAAGAGATCGACTGAAATCACCTTACTCTGCAAAGGACGCAATTAAATCTTTCTAGAGAGCAGGACAATAAAAGTTATGACACTAGGGATACACCAAAATGAAAATTCTTGGAAAAAAAATAAAACACTGCACTGTAGGCCAAATACCAAACATTTTTTTGCCATTTTTTTCCACCATTGAATAAATTAAATAGATAAAATGTGCTTTTTAATTTTTTGTCTAGCTTTTAAAGGGAAAAAAACTATTAAAAACAATTTTAAAATATTTACTTAAGACTATATTTTGTTTAATATATTTATAACTAGACCAACAAACCAAAATGTAACTTAAAATAAAAGTTAGGTTGAGATCCCTTTCTTGAACCAGGCATGTATTTTTTTTTTACTTTATAACTAAATGCAACCTTGCTGAGCAGAAGAGATTTTTTTGAAAAGAACAATTATAATAAATTAATAGAGCTATTGTAATTATTTTTATTATCGGTATTATGGTCTTATTTTATTTTAAAAATGCATGAAAATGTTACCTAGCAGCTGACGAGTAAAACTGTTTTAATGCAGATTTGAAACCCTATGAGTTCATACACTTCTGTTTGAATAAGCTACACAACTCGTGAGCGTATTAGAAAACGTAACGGTCTGCAGTTTATTTACTAATTTTGCAAATTCGGTCATTAACCAGGAACTCATTCTAATGTGGTGATTTGCTGCTCAAGAAACATTTCTTCTTAAATAACATTGTGCCAATTAGTACTTTTTGCGAAAAACTTGGGATACCGTAAATTGAAAGTTTGAAAGAACAGCATTTCTTTGAAATACAAATCTCTGTAACATTATAAAGGTCTTTATAACTACTTTCCTTGCGTCCTACTCACTACTTTCAATGAACGCTCAATGTGTTCTTGCTAAATCAAGGAATTCATTTTACTAAAATGTACACTAACGCCCCTAAACTTTTGAATGGTGGTGTATTTTTGTTTTCAAAAAAACATTATTTTAAAGTAAACAGTAATTATAAAAATTATAGTTTACGCAAACAATAGTCATTAAAAAGTAGCCCAAAGCACAAAAATAACCATTAGATTTACAGTCGTATCAAAGGAAGTTGAGATACAGAACTCTAGGGTCTGGTTAACAGGTGTGACCGTTGGGTTCCTGCGGCCTAGCTTTCAAAGCCAGTGTTATAGCTTTATTGAGAGCACTGGGTAGAGAGCAGCTTGTAAGACGTGGGACGCACAGACTGTGGAGCGAGGGAGCGAGGGGTCGAGCGGTCTTAAATTTGACACACCCACCCCTGAGAGAACATCCAAGCACTTAAGGCACCAACCCACCCATCCTGGATCTAAACGCTCAAACTTTAGGTGTTAAAACAAAGCGCCTCCAGCTCTCCAGACTTCCTCCCTGCGCTGCACACCTGCAGGCCAGCACATCTGCTCTTGTTCTCTCCAACACACACGAGCAGTTAAAGGCTGTGCAGCGGGAGTGTTGAAAGCACACATGGCCTGGCCGTCTTAATGAAGCGTATGTGGAGTGAGGGGGTGGAGGCCTCTTAAGCGTTCCCTGATGAGGAATCGGTCTTCAGTGTTTCCGAGTACTATGGCTCCTCTCTGGATCAAAGGAACTTTAACTTCAAGAAGTTGTACAGCTTGCGAACAACTCGTGAACGCCAACAAACCGTTCTAATATATTGAGCGGTGATGCTCATTTGCCAAAATAGTTTTAAGTCAGTCTTTGTAACGGATCCCAATCCTTTCCTCCCCACTTCACACCATTTTAATCTCTCCTGTACGTTCTATTCGATTAAAAGTTAAGAAAAAAAGCAAACCAAAATTTGAAATTTAAAACGGTTGAGGTCACTTAAAAAAATCATATTATTTAATACTTCTACTAAGTGTGGGTGTATTAAGGATCATATGACACTGAAGACTGAAGTAATAATATCGAAAATTCAGCTTTGCCATCACAGGAATAAATTTGGCTAATCTTAAAATATTTTAAAATAGAAAACTGTTGTTTTAAATTGTACACATTCTAGTAAATTTGCAATTTTTGTTTTGTTGTTTTTCTACATTTATACAAATATTTTAGATTTTTACCTTGCACACATTATTGCAGAACTATTAAATATCAAGCAATTTTCAATATGGAGGCGAGTCAGTTTAGATTTTTATTTTTTAGATGAGCAATTTCCTAGTTGTGTTTATTTAACAATATTATATTTTGACTGTATTTGTATTAAACAAATGCAGCTTTGGTATTAATAAACACTTGAAGTGATAAGGCAAATTAAATCAAGCCATTAAAATTGACATTGTTAACTGATTTAGTTAGAACTGGATGGACCAATCTGAGAACTTATTTTGATAATTATTAGAATTAACAATTATATTCACAATTTTGCTTCAATTTTAAAACAAAAACAAATACAATCAAACAAAGTCCAAGAACAAATCACCAAAAATAGCTAAGAATAGCCGTACACTTAGCATCACTCAAAAAAAAAAAGTGTCAAATCAGCCTAATAAAGATTACAGCTTTTTTTTAAATCTGTTATTTCTACAAATCTTAGCTCATAATCTGCTTCAACTAAGTAAGTAGACCTATATTTGTGGTGCAAGGCGGCCAAGTCACTACCGGTTGCACGGCTGAAGTGTCCTGACAATCGCACTGGCCAGTAGGTCGGCATGTCGGAAATACTCTGAGAAACCCTGAGGTTCCACTCCTTCTTTCCGGCCAACTACTGTGTGGCCCTAAGAGAAAAGCGCGTGGCTGGAAATGAAAGTCTCAAGACCGGAGAAGAAACCGGCGCACACACTGTCTGCACACTCATAAAACACACGCACTCTCACAGAACACATAGCCCAGCCCTGTTGATATCCATTTTAATGCAGGATGCCGATGGACAGTGAGCACTTTGTTTCCCAGGAATGGTTTAAAATTCCAGAAAGGTCAGGGACCAATCGCTTCCCTTATGTGCACTTTGGCAGAACCGGCCATACTCATGTGTTCTATGGAGACAATTTAACATATTGTCATGTAAATCAAAGATTACAGTTTAATTAAACTTTCACGGGCGCCCACTCAAGAAAAATTTGACTTTCAACCCATTACATCAGTTGAAAGGGGTCTTTCCAAAACTTCACTTGGAAAGAAAAATCACTTAGCCTTTTTCCTAGATATTGCCATTGCTATAATATAAATTAAATCTAACGCTTAAAGGTTAGATCCCCTAAAAATCTAGTGTTGTTGTATAAACCTGTATGTCTTTATTTTTTTATATATTATAATACATTGTAATCCAAACAAACCGGGCCCTAGTCATAGAGTTTTGGGATGATATGGAGGCGAGTTAATTATGACAGAATTTTTATGCTATCCTTTTAAGTTTCTCGTGACGAACTACCTAAACACTAACAAAGTTCATCTTAAGTTCAAAAAACATCCCAATAACTTCTCTTATAAAGGGATCTCATGTGGAAACTAAATTTATGGCATTCGGCTTTTAACATTGTGTCATCTTTTCTAAAATCTTTTTAGCATTTTATATTTATTTATTTACTGAAGTCTACTGGGGTGGGTTCTAAATTTGCACAATTGCTTTTTGTTTTATATTACGGTTATAAAAGCAGAAAATTAAAAAAAAGAAAGAAAATCATCCGAATAAAAACAACAGCAATTTTTATACACGCAAAAAGCTCTTTAAAATCTCTTAAGCTGGCATCTATGTAAAATGCAATGTATCATCAACCTCTCATTCCTGACTCAGAACTCTCCCCAGAGAGAAGGACAGATTAGTTTTCCATGACCGTGCAATGGCATCTGTGAGGTCATTGTTTCAAGGTGCTCTCTGCATTCATACAGCTGCTGACAAGGCAATAACCACCCCTGAGAACTTGCCTATTGCAAGCAAGAAAAGCCACACATCACTGGCGATCGGCGCAAACAATCAATCCTAGTGTTATACGGTGGTTTCCATTCAGGAATTCTCCAACTTGTGATCTGCTTGTAATTGCACTTGTGACGAACAGCTGTCATTCAAGTCGTGGGAACATAAAGAGCAATACAAGTGCAAGTAGTGTCACTTGTCAATGTATTATGCTTTCACCGGACAAGCGCCTTAAGCTCTCTGATCTAAAAAGCACTAAACCGGCTTAGCGATAAAACAGCCTAAACTCCTTTTCACACTTTCATTAAACTGTTATGAGCCCCTAATCTGCAGCACAAGAAGCCAAACCCTTGGAAAAACCTCTATAATTCAGACTGACAAGCATACCTTGGTATACTCTTTAAAACAGTAGCCCACTTAGAGAACTAATACACTTTAAAGGATATATAGCTAACTTAATGTTTTTTGGAAACTTAACTGCATGTCATTTGCAACCAAATGAAAACGTAATTCATTTTAAATGTATATGAATGCCATTAGTAACTTAAAGACGGCTTTCAAGGAGAACTTAGATTTAACTTAGTAATTTCAAAATTACATGCATTGCCTTTGGTTTAAGTGTACTTAAGTGTAATTTCAACTGAATCTTGTAGGCCTATATCATGCTTAAATATTTGTAATTACACAGTCTAATGATATAGCTGCGCATAATTAGTTTATATATA
>NC_056713.1:17060736-17063307 GCF_018831695.1 Puntigrus tetrazona
AAAAAAAAATAAAAATAAAATAAAATAATAAAAAAATAAATAATAAATCAAAACACAGTATACTTCCTTGGCCAGAACAATTTTTTTCAAAAACTAATTCAATTGTACTTTAAAGTATTCCACATTATTTCAAGGTGCACTTTTTGTACACAAGTGTGTCAAGAACCATCAAGATTCCATTAAAATTATTTCATTTCACATCATTAATATTGTATTACGTATACAGTTTTTAAAAAATATACTTTTAAGACTTAAAGTACACTGCAAGTGCACATTAAACACAACAAAGCACACTTCTTTTTCACAAGGGCAGGATCAAAACACAATTGCTTCGGTCCAAGCGATGCGTGCATATTAAAAAGCTTCATAAATTAGTAAGGCCTGTTATTAATAGTGCACAAGTACGTTTAGTTTACTTTCAACGGTCTATAATTTGTTCTAATAGTAAACTGAACTGAATATGACGGTGTGCATCATTATACTGACATCCTTTCAAACTGCTATCAATCTATTCAGGTGTCACTTTTCGATTTGTAAACAAATACTTCACGCACCCTTAAGACTATAAGAAACAGCATCTACATACAATAATAAAATTCGTTAAAAACTACAGACCGAAGTCTTATTAAACAAAAACTAAAGACCCGTGACAGGCGCCTGTCAGAAGCCTTCGCTGTCATTCCCTCTTAAAGCTCAAAAGACGCCTTGTTTTGCATTCAAAGCCGTCGTAAACTTTCCAAAAACGCACAGCGTTAATAAACAGACATGGTTATTTTGTTGAAATCTTTTAAACACGGTCGCATGCACAGGACTGTAGGTGCCTGTAAGGCTGCTCCAGCTATGCAATTTCATCTCTCTGTATGTCAACAAGCACGGAGGGAGTCTGATTCCTTTTGTTTATATTTAGCCAGTGCGCGCGAGCGACTCGGCTGAACATTCATCAAATCAATCACGACCCCGCTGCCCAATATTTGGCTTTTGCTGCCAAATGCAACACATCAGGCCTGAATCAAGACATGCACGTATTGCATTTGGCCAGTGCAAAGCCCAAAACCACCAGCCTCGCATCTTCCACATAAACAACGCGTACGCGTGCATGTGCATCGTCTGCATACTCGCATTTTGGCCTTGAAATGTCAAATGCCCACACCGATGTTTTCTTTACCTGTTCGTCGAATCGATTAATGATGGCCTGGACCCATTCCACGGGCTTGTGCGCCGCCATGCTCAGGCGGATGCGCGCGCCGCTATGTCTCCTATCAATCACTTTTGCGATCCCGATTCCTGCTCTCGGTTCGCCCCGGATGCGCCAAATACCCCCTAAACTGCTCCGCAAAATAATCAAGGAGGAGAACAGAGGAGGAGGTGGAGGGAGGAGGGGGGTTTGGTTTAGTTTTTCACTTCAAGCATACTCCACCACGCCGCCATGACACACCACCGGAAGTTTGAATCCTCCTCTCTCTCTCTGGCTTCAGCCTGAGTGCTGCGCATGCGCAGAGATGCTGTTGAAGAACGGTTCCATTATTACAAGAATAGCTGATAATGTGTTTATGCGGTCTCTATCTAGCTAGCTATCTGTCTGTCCGTCTATATATAATCTGAGTTGGTGTTTCTGAACTTACTATTCACTGGATAATAAACAAATCAGTTTTAAATTCTTTAAAGTTTATTATCTGTGATTTTCAGTAGGTACGATTTTGATTTGATCATTATTTATTCAGCTAATTCTGAATTAAACATATAACTGCAAACTGTAAAAACGATAATATATATGATAAAACAGAGCTTCTTCCTATTCTTTATTAAAAATTACAATAAGTTTTGATATTTAAACATTTCATACAGTGTCTCATACACGTAAATACAGTAAGCAACAAATTAAAATCAGAGTACTTTTTTCAAAATTGAAAAACCTCATTATCTAATTTTTGTCACTCCATAATTCCAAAAATGCTTAGATCTGACCAAAAAAAAACACTATATTGTTTATTATTTGGGGAGGATTAACATGTTGTATATTTAAGCAAATGAATGAACAAATGCCTCTCAGGATATAGGGATAAAAATGTAGTTAGGTGTGTGTAAGTTAGGAGCGTGTAAGTGCTACTGAAGATTTATGGCTCCGTTTAAGACTAAAAAGTAATTTTGGGAAAACAGCCTTTAAAAATATCTAGCTATTGTAATTGAAATCTATTGACACAAATAGATAAAATCATAGGAAAGAAATTGACTTTTGGATTGTGTTTTGGATGTTTTCTTTCCACTATTTAAAAAAAAAAAAAAAACTTTTTTAAAAAAACCAAAAAGCCAAACTTGACAGATGCATTTTCCAGCTTGCACGTGTTAACTGAAGTCAGAAATAATGATCTTAAATAGGCCAAAAAATGTAATGAAAGACGGCGGGTGGCTTTCATGAAAAAGTAAACCAGACTTCTACTGCCACCTTGAGATCAATCTAAACACCCTCAACAGAAAGCTTTATTATTGCTAGCATATTTATGATAACAAATCTTGCCCGTTTGATATGTTCATACCTTTGACAGTAAACATTTGAAATGGTCAACCTTTCAT
>NC_056713.1:17063407-17075561 GCF_018831695.1 Puntigrus tetrazona
TTTGTTTTGTTTCGTTTCATCGACAACAAAAATGACATTTATAAAAAAGGACTGTGAAAATATTGTAGTCCTCTTATTGCCCAAAATAGGTAATCATGGTTAACAAGACATCACAATAAACATAGAACAGAGCTACTAAGATTTTTTTGAGTTACCCACTCATTGCGGTTTAGGCTTGAATTAAAAATGTCACCTTTTTCAAGCGGAGTCATTTCAATCCGTTTTCTTGCTTGTATGAAACGTGATAGACGAGGGCTGTGAAACAGAACTGCTATTGGAATATCACTACCTCAAAAAACAAAAAACAAAGACATTTCATGTTTACATAGTCGCTCTCATCAGAGAACATTCAAGAACAATGAAGAACATCTAGAAACTCAAACAAACGTTGGTTGATTCAACGTGTACACAATAAAAGGTGACTAAAATGCTTCTAAAAGGAAAAACAGTAAAGGAAAAAAATCAAATAAAATCCTAAATTTAAGGTCAGGGCTACTCTAGGATAAAATATTTAAAAGCCAGGTTTTCAGTATAGTACAGCAGATTGTTTAGTTGTTGTTTTTTTTTCTTCTTTCTGAGATGATTCTGACGTTTCGGGTTGTTCTTCGTGTGGCGCCATCTCAGCTTTAGATTCCCGTTCAGCGCTGTAGTGCTTGAAGTTTAATGGCCTTTACCTGTACACAGAACCAATTAGAAACTCCGGCCAGTCTTCCCCGGGCCTCCTGATAAACTCTGCTGAAACAAACAGAGAAGTTGCTCAAAACTCACACATACTATTACTAAAGTTGCGTGTGTGTGTGCTTGTTTGTTTGTAAAGTGTGCTGCATCTGAGCCTTGGATCAAAAGTTGAAACGCATTTGAAAAGTCTTTTCATTATATTCCAATGAGAGGGGGAAAAAAAAAAACAAAAACATTGATCGATTTGTATACAAGTACACTGCTGTACACTACTGGGTCAGTAAGATTTTATGCAGTAATTTTTTTTTTTTTTTAAGTGACAGTAAATATTTGAATTTTTTTAAACCTTCTATTCATTAAATCTGAATAAAAAGCATTAGTTTCCATATTAAACAAAACATTAAAAAAACACGAATGTTTCTTGAGCAGTAAATCAGCATCATTAGAAGCATCACGTGACACTGAAGACTGGAGTAATCCAGCTTTGCCATCACAGAAATAAACTACATACAAAAAAACTCACAATATTACAGCTTTAACAGTATTTTGGGAAAAAAAAATGTTTGTTTAAACAGTAGCGTAAATTGTGCATGTATGCATTTTTTTCAAAACTAATATTTTAAGAAAACTAATTTTACTTCCAAAATCTCATTATTTTTAAGCTGTATCTGTTTATTCCTTTTTAATGGGTGATCTACAAACTTTCAACTTCTAGTTTATAAATTCAGACTTTTTTTTTTTTTGCACAATTCAGATGAATTTTAAATACAATTTTTCTTCAGTCAGATTGTTTTTATAATAAAACCAGGCTTTTTAAAAGCATAAATTGGCTTTGGAAGTACATGGTGTTTGATGAACTGAAGCTTCCAATCCTCCACAGTAAATCTAGTTTAAACACAAACCATGTATTGATTCGGGCTGGCTGAAAGTTTGCTGTCGACAGCTTTAAATTGATGTAGAGATGTTATATCGTCAGAATCACTCCGCTGTCAGCATCTTTTTATTATAAGCTTCATTCGTTGAGGCTCAGATACAGAACACACTGGCACTTTTAAGCGAACACGTCTTATCTACATGGCTTTCAGACATCGACACGACACATATGTTAGCGCATCAAGCATGCAGAAACTCTTGGGACGTCCATCCAAGCAGGAAATGACAAGTTAAGAACCCGCTTCTGCAATATCTCTCTGCTGCTGTTGCTTTCTCTGACTGCTGACGTGTACTTCAATCAAACGTTTGGAGAATCCATACAGACGGAGCGATTCTACCCGCTCATTAAATCAATCATCCGTTTTGCCTCAAGGACAAAATGAGAAGCTCTTTAGGAAGATTATGGGCAACAAGCGGCAGTCCGCAGGCCTCTTATCCAGACGACAGGTCACAGGTAAATGCCACAGTGCCACAGATTCTGCCGTAATCGCACTTGATGCTTCACCGCAGGAGAGTAAAAAAAAAAAAAACTCGGTGCAAATATTAAGTAAGTATAGGGAAGTAAGTAGAGGGATTTTGAGCGAATAAATGAGCATCCACTTATCCACACAAACCGCATTTAAATAAGCGAGTCGTCTCCGATTTAGCCATATCTGGCATCTCAGCATATACTCGAAATCACCTTTAAGTCCTTAAGACCTAGCTATACAAGCGCAGTGATTACGGAAACAGCGCCTTAGCCGAAAAACCTGATGAATTACATCAGATGGCACCTAAGTCAACAGATTCTCAGCAAAGAGGGCTCGCTTCCAGGTGCGCAGTAATCAAAGCCACAACACCTGTGCATAATATCCAAATACAGCACTTCATAGAGGATACGAGTCGATGTGCGTCGCTGTCGCAATACAACTCCGGCAGTGAAAGAAAGCAACCGCGCAGTTTGAGTAGACCCGCTCGCAGACATCATGCATGAAAGGAACAGTCGAATGACAGACAGGCAGGCGGAGGATAAAGGAGGAACTAGTGAGAAAAAGTAAAGGGGCAAATGTGTAGCCGCCACACTTACGGTGTTTGCGAAGTGAGAAACACTTTGGAAGGCTTTCAAAGGGCTTCAAAATGCAGAATCAATAATAAAATAGATGTTCTGTGCGAGATGGGACTTTTGAAAACCAGGTTGTTGCATATAAAGTTTAAATTTCCTTGTCTGAGATGTAAAAGCCCCGTAAAAGCCTATGGTGTTGATGAAAAATAAAAGCACTGCACGGATTTAACGTAAACTCATCTGGGATCAAAATGAGAGGGAATCAAAATGAATAGACAGATGGAACAGGAAGATAGTGAATAGATACATAATTATGAAGGCACAAATCAAAAAATATATATATTTCATAAATGGTACAGGATATCTACCTCAAATGAGATGGCAACCAACCACCTGTTAGGTTTCAATGGTATCCATTTGTAAAAGCTGTCGCAATCAAAGGACCCTAAAAGTGTACAGTTAGTAATGGTGTCAGTATGCATTCTGAGTGAAAAGGCTAATATTGTCTATCACTCGCTAGTCATTTCAATCATCGCATGTGCTGCTAGCATGAATGGATGTTATATGAACCTTAAAGATCAGGTCTGATCTAGGGGAACAGCAGGAGAGAGCAAGGACAACTGTAAGACTCGGTAAATGTCATGAGGTTCTGTACAATACACCCACTGAGCCCATATTTTAACATCTGAATGAAGTAAAAAAAAAAATAACAACACATTTTAAAAATACATTTGACTACTACTACTAAAAAGAACAATAAAAACTTAACCAAAAATAGATAAAAGAACACCATACAGGCTAACTATTAGAATCATTCACATGGCATTTTCAGTTTTTTGTTACATCACCCACTGTATAACCATTTCAAATTATGTAGAAAATGCATACTCGCTTAATGCTATCCATCTTAATTAGGTGAATTTAAGAGGCTGGTAATCACAGATATTTGAGGTTAATTTAACCTAAAAATCTTCCGGAGGAAAAGTGTTACATTTATTCCTGCTCTCCCCATATAAATCTTTTGTTGCCGATAAATGAAGTAAAATGAAAAGAAATATGTACATTTTAAAAAAACAATAGAGAATAGAAAGTATGCTTTTCAACAAAGATCAAGTAATTGCATATATTGTAATCATCTACATTCATGCCAACAATAACAACATTAATGAATTCATTTGAAATCACAATTCATGCAGCATAAATAAGCAGGAGACAAATGCTGTCAGAAATCACATAGAAGCCTCAATTTGAGCAGAACTGTGAACTTCACCTGTGTCAGCTTCCTGAGTGTAAACATTAGCCAGACGTATCCACCTGTTTCCTAAAGAGCCTGATGCCTTTTAAATTACGGGAAGCATTTCTAGTATTCAGTATTCACAAATACTGAAACCTACAAATAAACCTTTATACGATAATTTGACTGAATGAGCTGTAAAATGTCATTCATGTTCTATTTCCAGACGTCAGAAGAATAACATAACGTCTGGTATTGTTACACTGTATATGTGACCTGATAGAAGAATATCTACAGCAAGAGCTCTTTTCAATCCACTGCGTTCTTTTCCTTCTGGTTATTTTCTTTCTTCCCTTGTATCCTGCTGTAACAATATGAAAAAAGACAACATACACTGCACATTTGTGGTCTGCTCTCTCGATTTAATTTACGATACATCCCATGAATAATTCCCTGGAATGCACTAAGAATCCTTCATACTTCTGTCCAAAAATCTTAGGCTGGTTTTCACACGGATGCTTTCAAATGTAATTGTCTCTCCTTTCTGCTTCTAATCCCTATTAGAAGTGTTTACTGGAATGTTTCTGCAATATTTATAATCACTTTGAAATATTATCATTCAGTGTTAATGGACATTTTTGATTAAGGCAACATACAGACATTACCACAGTGATATTTAACATGTCTGTAATATGTTTTCAGAAAGAATCAAGAGATTGGGGTTTATGCTAGCAATTTTAAATTCCCTTTTAATGGTTGAAGGGTGATGGAATAATATCATTTGTACACAGCCAGTTTATAAAAAGTTTCTCCCGTAATTCAAGAGGCATAAGAAAACAGTGGATACATTTAGAAAGGAATCTTTTCTAAAAAAGCTTTTCAGTTTGTGAGGACGCTACAGAGGCTAACAGAAACAGCAGTTCATGTCAGACAGCTGAAGAAAAAAGTCTTTCTTCCTCCAGAACACTGTCAATCACTAGTGAGATGTTCTGAAGGTTTGAGGCCAACCTAAATTTGACTCTATTTAGGTTAGAAAAACTCCATCTGAAAGTCAAGCGCAAGGTGACATTGTTATTCTGAAAATCCCGTTTAGATTTAATGAGTGCCCGGTCTGTTTTGCAAACTGTACTTAAGGGCAGAAGAGAGAAAGAGAGGGAGAGAGAGAGCGAGAGAGAGAGAGAGAAAAAAAAAGTAATTTGCTTTTCCTCACAAACAAGAGATTGGAGGGGCATTGAAAGCAGAATGAATCAGAGGGGTGTGCAGATAGGCAATAAACAGTGTCCTCACATACAAAGGCTCTTATTCATTTTTCCAGCAGATCTGGACGGCAGTTCAAAAAACGGCCGGAGCCGGTAATTCCCTCGGCAGCTTGTGATTTAGCGCGGCCTCCCTCATCAACCCCCCTGCGATTCGGCCCCGCTCCTTTTCTCTTCCGCCCGGGCTCCTGCTTCATCTCTCCGCTCCGTTAAAGGTTAAAAACTAATGCACGGAAGGAATAATGAATGCCTATGGCTTCAAAGGGCAAGACAACATATTCTTATGACAGGGTTTCTCACAAGAGTTGATTATCGCCTTATTGATTTACATATGCACTTTGTGTGGGGGACCTTTCAAAGGCTGCCTCTGGTATGCCCATCATCTGCTCGAAAAATAAAAAAGCCATTGTGCGCGGGAAACAAAATACCGGGTTGAAAATGAGAGAAGAACTAATTGTGAGATTTCTGTCCTCCGAGCTGGCACATGAACAAAAGCACACTGACACATCACACTGCTGCTGACAGCCGGTACAAGTTCACAGTTTGTTATCCTGAAGTTGACAGAGAGAGAGGAATGCTGGTGGGAATGCAGAAATGTTAGCAATGCTAAAACCAACGCTATCTAACTTGAGCTATTTGCCAGGGCACCTGCTTTGCACTAATGAGACCATGATTTCACATTTTTCAGCCTTCAAAAGGCTTTTTTATAGCTTTATTCCTGATAATTAGTATGGGTAAAACATGCACATCTATCACACCTTTGGACCCACTGCAACCTAATATATCTGAGATGATTCATTTTGTACTTTTTTCCCCACATTTATTTGCTTCTTTTGATTTCACATACCTGCATATCACACATTCTTTTGGTCCTATTAGTTGTGTTAGAATTATTTATTCCTTCGACACAAATTCAATTTTAAAATGTATTCGCTAATTAATTTATTAGCTAGATAAGGGCGTGGAGGGAATTCATTAAAAACATGCACCACTTTTGTGCTAGGTATTTCAGTGTTTTTAAAATGATTGTCATTCTTTTTGTACTGGCATGCCTCATTTCTATGTAAATTACGATGGATTCTATTTAAAAGGAACTTTTTTTTTGGTGCATGGATCAAGTTAGGTATACAGTAAAAATAAGTTAGAAATAAAGATGATTAGAGTATGTTTTAAAAGAAAAATCAAAGTTTCCTGTTTCTTTGTAATCATTTCTAAAATCTACTAAACATTTCTGGATGAAGAATGTTTTAAATATATTTTTCTGCTTCATCTGGAACTGCAAAATGGTGAACTGTGCCATGAAAATTGTATTCAGCACATTTTGGGGGTGTATTTCAGCTATTACACAATTAAGTGAACTGAGAGCTAAAACAAATCTGACATTAATACGCTATAATACTGATATAAATACGCTCAATATAAAAATGCTAAAGTTATTTTTAGCNTTTTTTTCTTTTAATGTTTAATTTTTTGGCAAATTATGGCAAAGAATATTTACTCTGAAAACTACAATAGCAGCTACACGAGTCTAAAAGCACTAACTCAGGCAGGGGGCGAATGAATTAGGTGGCACAGAACAGAGAAACGGTGATGAAGATGAACAGGGTACTTACAGCAATGCCGTGTCCGAAGCCGGAGCCGGGCTGGGGACTAGCAGCGCTAATGTAGTTGCCCACTCCGGAGTCCTGGCTGGTGGGGCCGTACAGGTCAGCCACTGGCCCGGGACTGCTGGCTCCAGGAAAGGCTCCAGGCCGGGGTGGGTTGGTGCCTGCCGGAGAAGCGGCCGTGCCAACAGTGATGTGAGCAGGGTTGCTAGTCAGGACTGCTGGTGTGTAACACGACTAACAAGCTTAGCACAAGCATGCACTATAAGCACAAAACGTATTTTGCAAGGAAGTTGTGTGTGTATGTCTAAACTGCCTGAGGTGTTTCAGGAACAGTGGCCTAATGTCTTCTTTATGGTTCATCCAAAAAAGAATGAAATGAAAAATAAAGAAGCTGGTCACCAATTATTGCACATAAACATACACACACACACAGACACAGAATAACACAAGCTAGTCAGCTGTGCTTCAAGCTAGTGACTACTGCAGAAATACATCTCATCATTCATGCAGATGAAAGTACGCCTGTGTGTGTCGGCCGCATTTTTCCAGCGCATTCACATGGCATGCATGCTAGTCAGGTAGGTTTTAGGTGAGCTGGACTGCTGTGTCATTAGGATCTATGTTTTTTTTTTTTGAGGGCATTTGTGAAGTTTAAAAGTGTGAGTGAGAATGAATCGCTTCCTTGCAGGTTCCTTTCATTATCATAACCTCACCCTCCCTGCGCTCTCATACACTCCCTTTCCCCCAATCTCATATCAAGTACTCTACACCCATCCTCCTTCAAATTTGACTGCCGGTTCTACAGTCCCTTTCTGAAAATTGCACAGGGGATTTTGCCACAACACCCCCTATCTAATCAACACCTGTCATTGAGAAAGTGGTCTCTCTCCTCCTCATTTTTTTTTTTTTTTAAATATATACGGTGGTGATTATCTGGCAGTTAGCGTCAGGGGGCTATCAGGCCTAGCAGCCGCCTGGAAACCAGGAAATTGCTGAGGGTGTCTTGGGTAAAACGCGTTGAAGACTGAATCATGGAGTTTCCTCTCCACTGCGAGCGTGACTCCTCTTTTGCTGAAGCTACATTTGAGTCTGAAAGCAGAAACTGTTGAAGATGAAGCCCGGGTGACGGAATTAAACACTCGGCAAGCACAAATTGCAAATAAAACTCAACTTTGCTGACGGTGAATAAATAAATGTTGCTGTGTCCTTTTTCTAAGAAATTCAACGTATACTTTAAGACATTTTTTTACATTATATTTACATTTAACCCTTGCTGATGTAAGTGAGGAGTAATTTTATTCAAAGATGTTGGGGTGTACATTATTCATATAAATTGGTTTCACATGACTATCAAAGTGTTAAAGTCTCTAGGACTAACATTCAGAAACACAAAAAAATTTGAATTTTTTTTCTGACAGATGAATTTGATTGTGCTTTTAGTGAAAAGGCAACAAGAAAAACAGCTACTAGCTGGTTATTCAATTGACAAAAGTTTGAATAACATTTTAATAATAATTGAAAACAGTGTTTCTCGGTTAGAAAGAAATATTTAAATTGAATAAGATTTCTCAGTTGGGAAAAAAGCTAACAAACTAACCTGATAAAAACTAAGATTACTAACTAAAAATAAACATGAACCAAAGCTGAAATATAAACAAACAAATAAATAAATGGTAATATTAAAAAAGCACACATATTATGTCATAAATATGAACTAAAATCACATGTGATTGTCACATGTCGGGATCCTGGCTGCAAAGTTTGTTTGCCGAAGTCAGAACCTTTAAACCTAAACGCAAATCCACAAAGCAGAAATATTGACAAACGCGAAAGGAGCAAGGAGGGGCCGGGGGGTTTTGGAGGGAAAATTACAATTAGACTAATTATATCAGACCACTTGAGCCATGGCTGCTGTCATTTGCAGATGACCCCTCATTTTCATTGCTGTTGAGAGGCGAATTAAGGAAAATAAAAACAAATGCATGAATTAAATTAAATGAATGCTCTCAGAAACTTCGAGGCCCCTTGCTGTGCCATGCTCAATTTTTCTCCTACGCGCAGCCCTCTATGACACTTCCATTAATAAGCGAATATTAAATCAAGTTCCTCCACAGGCGGAGGCCTTCAGATCAGCGCCCATTGAAGGGGGAGTCTATTACTGCAGCAGCCTCCAAAAAACTCAGGAGGGTAAAAGATATCTGTGCAAATGGAATATTAGCCTGGAGGGCTCATGTAAGAGAGCAAATACGTTAGATAGGGGGCAATATGCCGCCGTGGGTAAACTGAACGAGGCAGACTCACACAATCCGTCTGCTTTTCACACAAATGAGAACACAGACAACAGGAGAGGTGAGCGGCTCTACAGTCAGAGCTCTCACTTCTAAATGTCAGCGTATCAAAATAGCGCCAGCTACTTCTAGGGATGATGGGAAAGCATGCATATCCACTGCTAGATCTGAGTGGAAGGGAAAATGGCTGTTGCTAGTGTACCACCTGTCTGCAGCTAGTCCACTATGACGCAAAATATAATGCATAATTAGCAAGGAAGAACAAATTGTCCTAATGACTACATCAGTACTGGAAAATAATGGGTAATACGCGGATAAGTCATTTTGTAATAAATATTTTTTTCTTGCTTTCAAGTCAAAAATGTTAAAAGTAAAAATAGCAAAACAATCAAATACCTAAAAATATTTAGCTCAGAATCCAACTTCCAAAAGAGGAAAGTAAATAAAAATAATAATTCATATTAAAAAGATTGTTGCGTAATATAATAATATATCCTAAATTACATGTTATCACTAATATTTTAATAAAGCTTTTAAAGATTATGATTTTAAACAGCAGCATCCGATTTTATTTTATTTTTGCTTTAAAATCTAATTTAAAATTAATGTTAGATTAAAACAACAAACAAACAAAAACTGCTGATTAAAATGATGTTGGTGGTAAACGTGGAACAGGAATTGAGCGAGCACAGTATGAAAGCCTCAGGGCATCAGCTTGGTGTCAGACAAACAATGACATACTTCATAAGTTTTCCTAAGTGTTAACTTATCTTAAAATCGTTCTTGAACTGATCTTGATCAAAGCTTACACGCTCAAATCAGCCTTTCCCTTGTTACGAACAAAGGCTTCTAAAATAAGAGGGGAAAACCAGCACACTGAAAGTGACAGCCCTGGTTAGCATCACGTCCTGAGATATGACTGGCTTCGGTATCCCCCATAGACCAGTGCTAATAAGATATGTTGATTCGCTGTCTTTTATATCTTCAGAAGCCATCAATGGGGAGATGCTCATTAACAGATCAGGAAATTGTTTTTGTAACTCAAAACTGCTGTGATACGGATTCATACGCATTACCAACTATGATGGATTTATTTAAAAAACTCCTATTGTGCGCAACGTGCCTAAGATCATGCAATCATTTAAACGCTCATTTATAGACAGAAAAGAAAAGGGCTGCCAAAAGGTTAAGTACAATATATTGCTCACATGGTTGAAAGAAATGTAGAGAACGTAATAATCGGCAACCGCCAATACCGTCAACATTCCCTGGCATTCTCTAACCAGAAGCAGTCTGGTTGCTGGCATGGATGCCTAATCCACACATGCCTCAATGTCTGCAAGACAGTTTATTAGTCATTATCATGGCTCTTGACGGCAATATTTTTCTCTTTTTTTCCCCTAAGATGCTTGTTGTTTATTGCCAAGATCTCAAGACTGCCTTCCTTTGAACTACAGGCTACTGAATATAAAGTGGAGCACTACTGTTTCAAGAAGGCCGAACGTCAGTTCAGTGGTGCACTACCATGAAGCATATGCCAAGAGTTTGGGAAAAGCAAAATTCTTCGCTTTAAATGTGCTGTCAAAACAAGACATTTTTTTCATACATGCTACACACTCTTCCCGTTTTCACTTATTAGTTTATGTAATTCTATATCCAGTGGCCACAAAGAAGTATTTGAACACTTAAGCCACATTTAAAATGCCTGAACTTATTTGCATAAGATAACAAAACAGCAAACCAAGGGGATTTTTTTCTTGGGATTTCTATGGAACCGTTCCACTAACATTTGACAACCAGAAAGTACCCAAACATTCTTTCTATAAAAGTTTAATCTAGTGTTTTATCATTAAAAACTTTTTTTAAATAAAATATTTAGCTCGAAAAGTGTGCTTGTATTCGTCTTTTGAGTAAATGCCACTTGGTTCGTCATTTTGTATGTACTGTAATGACATGAATTTATTTTAAAATGATAGTTCACCCACATATGAACATTCTGTCATCATTTACTCACGCTCATATTGTTCTAAACCTGTATGACATTTTCCCCCATCAGAACACTAAACAGAAAACATTTCTCAATATCTTCCTTTGCGTTCCACAGGTTTGGAATGACTTGAGGGTGACTAAATGATGACAGAATTTTCATTTCCGGGAGATCCATCTGTCTAAGCGTCTAAATACATTTTGAAACGCAAGAAACGCAATGCATACAGAACAAAAAGCAAAAGGGATGCATTAACGATACATCTCAATATGTGACACTTCGTCCAAACGTGGCAACTAAGCGATACAATCAACTTCCAACAATTGGCTTGTCATTTTATACTCGTGTACGTGACGTCGGATGTTTGGATATCATTTATCACATGCCAGCAGGCTGCCAGTTGAGCGGTATGGAGCCGATGGGTGTGCAATACATATATACGTGTCTGAGTATGTACTGCAGGAAATATGAACTGGCAAGCATGAACGCATATGTCGCATCTCCTGGTTAATTGCACAGGGATTGTGACCGCAGCCAAATCGCATATATCTCGACAGTACATACGCATTAGCGGCCACGTATACACACTCCCTCAAATCCACAGGCGAAATGACAATACTACCACAATTCAACATGCAGCAAACTGCAAGGATGCACAAATCCCTCGCTTTCCCTTCTCATCTGTCCCCCCCTCTCTCTTTCTCTCTTGTTTTAATGAATGGCAGGGTGATGAATAAACCGCATGAATCAAATCAATCATTGAATGAAGGAGAGGCGGGTACACACCTGGGCTCTTATACTGATCCGGGCTGGCCAGGTGCTGGAGAGGGGAGTTGCAGGCTGATGTGGCATGCTCGCTTTGCAGCAGCTGAGCCGCCTGGGGGCCCAGGGAGCCATAGTCCGCAAAGGAGAAGGGGGGCCCCCGTTGGTCGCTTGGCGAGGAATAGAAACCGTAATCGGGGAAGCCTGGGAGATACAGTACAGGGAAGGAGGAAGGGAGGAGGAGGAGGGGTGGGACTCCATCATTGGGGGAAATAGGACTTTGCATAGTAATGTTATGAGGCAATGCTTAATATCTGACTTTGCATGGTTGTACAATGCAGCGTGCACTTGGAAGATAGATGGTGAG
>NC_056713.1:17075573-17076127 GCF_018831695.1 Puntigrus tetrazona
GTGTGTGTGTGTGTGTGTGTGTGTGTGTGTGAGAATGTTACAGTGAGGGTGTGTGTAGACCACTGCTTAACTCTATAATACTATAAATACTTGGGTTTCCTGCAGATGGAGATACTGACACGCTATGGTATAAAAAAACAAAACAAAAAAAAAACAACAACTTTTGATGATTACATAAAAACTGACTGACCGTAATAGATGTTCTGAGAAAGGAGCACTCATTTAAAATGCTAATTTGGATTCAGCATTCACAAATACATCAAACGGGAGAATAACTAGAATACTACTGTCTGGTATTCATGTTATACGCTTTTAACCAAACTACAAAGCATGTTTTGAATCATGTCATCCTCTTTATGAGATTTATAATATGTGGTTATATTCAAAATATTTACAAACGTAAGAACATTTAATTGTGTTTTTTTTTTGTGTAATTGTGTCTGTGTCAGTTTGTTGAACAAATTATTATGAAAAAGAGGATTGTTTTTAAATATTACATACAGTGGCCTTTTAAAAAAGGTATGAATGTAATTGCATTAGATATCACTATATAT
>NC_056713.1:17076227-17079219 GCF_018831695.1 Puntigrus tetrazona
TATATATATTTACATTTATTTAAATACATGTAAAAATATTCTTAAAATATTTGTAAAAATGTATGTTGAACAGAAAAACTTTTACATGATTTTACATTATTATTAAATTCATAGTCTAGACTTTTTAAATTGGCGTCAAAGTGCAGAAGACTCTGGAACTACTGCTCTTTACCACTTTAGAAGGTATTAAAAAAACTCAGGCATGATTACTTCATACAAATTATATGAATAAGACTAATGTGAGAAAACAGTGGCTTCAGCTTTGCAGATCTCAGCAGAGCGACCTGTTCTGGGACTGTTGATAGAGGGCTTTGCTGCTGTAACTTCAGGTGTATTTATTATTACATTTTCAGCAGGATTTACATGAGGTGCTGTCCAGCAGGAGCTAATGCATTAGGGAACCCAGGCCTGTAGTTTAATCTCACCTCATATACACGAGCCAAAACAGCCCTCCACAGAGATGCTTTTCAAGGCTCACAGAGCTTGTTGAGATGAAATGGATAATGATCTCAGATAATGTGAGGTATTTTGCCAAACAGGAGCATCTTCATGCCCTGGCAAGCAGGCAGGCGGCCCATTGTAGCAGAGCAGAACGTAACACAACATCTCATCTGCTCCCTCAAATTCAACCTTGTAATACTACCGTGCTGCTATCTGTTAATTAACACAAATGGACCTCAACCCATGCTGTGTACCAACAGTTCTGTGGGAAAAAAATGAAGACCAGCAGATTTGGTAGGACACTGGGGTTAAATGCAGCAACTGTTGGCCATTGAAAAAGCACTGACATAGGACTGCTTATTCAAAAGAACATAGCTCAACACTGCACACTCCCACAATACACCAGGGCACAGGAAACTGCCTCCACTGCACTTCATCTGCTGAGCAAACTCATCACTTTCCACTGATCTGTTAGTGTCTTACGACAACTACCACCTCACTGGGGAAAGAGGAGATAAAGACAGGAGGAGAGATAGAAATAGTAGATGGGGGGTGGAAAGGTGCACATGATGAGGTGAACTAAAAGAAAGAGAGACAGAGACACACACACTGGAGTCCTTTCTGCTTTAATGATCAGGAATAGATCGATTCAAATATGGCAACCTCTGGAAAAACAAGCATCCCGTGATCCCCCTTTGAGAGACCACTGCTTGCTCTGAAAGGGACAGAGAGATCCAGAGGGAGATGTCTCAGCAAAGCAGGAAAGGACGAGGCACATCAGTTGGAGACACATGCCGCCACTGCTGTGCACCGGGGACATGTGCCTCCAGAAGGCTGCGAGGCTCCTCAGGTCTCAGGTCCAGGGAGACAGACCTCCACCTGAATCACTGAAACTCTCACTTTAACAGGAAACGGCAGCAAAAAGGCACTGCAGAATTTAGATGAGGCCTTGAGTGCGTTTGTGAAAGCAATTCACCAAGACAATTTCCCCTTAAGTGCAGTCGTACTAGGCCAATAAACTCCAACTGAAAGGGAACAACTACAGTGTGTTATCAAGTCTTTGAGATGTTTAGTCTGTAAGCTGTAGTATAAAGTTCACGTGTTATTGTTGGAGCACCATTACTGTTGAGACATGACTTACTTTAACATTCTCCAGTGCTCTGAACTCTATTGAGCATAGCTGCAGCGTGTTGGAAGCAGTTTATGTGATGTTCAGATTCAACTATTTCAACTTTGGCCATATGTGACCTTTAGAAGTGCATCCAATGATTATCTGACAATTTGCATGATGTATCATTACTGTGTGTGTGTCTGTATACTTCATGTTGTACAAAACCATTATAAAATATTGAGACACGTTTCCACTGCCCTTTCAAATTGGAGTTGTGAATAGAAAATGTCAATGTCAATCCAAATTGTCAATTTTGGCAAAAAAGAACTATGTTTGACTACTCTTAAACCTATATCACTTCAAACTCCTGACAGAGCGTGGTAAGGATTCTAGATGATATACTCCTCTTTACAGTGCTAGAGAGTCATTCACATCAGAGGGTACTAAAACAAACACTTCCCAGGCCACAGAAAAGTTCAGGTTCAAGATCTGCTCTCAGCAGTGCCCTTTTCTGATTGGCACTAACCTAGCAAAAGTTGCTATACAGAGAACAGTCTGTAGCCAGTCATAACAGAGGCATTTATCTTGTTCAACGAGGATGCAATGGAAGCCATGAAATGATAGATTAGGGCACATGACAAGTGAATAATGTGAAACAAGACACTAGTGAAAGTGAGTGTGTGTGTGTTTTCGGCGGTGGGGGAGCAGTAGCCACTCAGAACACAGGCGGTAAAGAGTGTTTACCTGGCCCTGCGTTCTGTGGGTACGCCCTGTAGCCGCTTCTTCCCCGGGTCGCCCTACCTGAGCCTCGCGCTGCCGCCACTGCTGCTGCCGCCACGGGTCCATACGCCGTCGCCGGGAAACCTAATGAGAGGAGAAAATGATTTACTAGTCCTCTTCATCTCAATCAAATTTACATCCAAGTGAACGCACCAGAACATCTCTATTCACACTAATGCAACACACACAGGAGAGATGCTACATCATCGTTCAAATAATTACATATAAATCTAAAGAACTCAAATATAATTACTTGTTTAAAGCAGCGCTAGCAGGACTGATTTACAGCTTCTCTCTCTCTTTCGTGGCAACATTTTTTAATTATAGACAGCATAGGAACACGTTGCCCATGGAGGGACCATCAGCTTTTTCTTTCACACACTGGCTCAGAAAAATGTGACATATTAAAGTTCATTTGCACTCACTTTAGACGGCTTTCACAATAACTCTCTAATGCGAGGTGAGCAGAAAAGAATTATGGGTATTTATAAAAAACGATTACTCCACTGGGAGGACAAATGTACTTGTTTGACTGAACACCACTAGAGGATTTAACACAGCGCCTGTCTTCTCTCATGTGTTAGCAGAGTTGACCGAGATGCATCAGAGCTCAATCCATCAGTGTGATCATTTGTATAGTGGACATGGAGCGTGAGCGGA
>NC_056713.1:17079236-17079526 GCF_018831695.1 Puntigrus tetrazona
CAGAGCAGAGCTGAGAGCAGAGGATTGTGGGATTAATTGCTTGCAACTGAGTGCCTATTATCTCATTGAGAAGCATCAGAGGACATGCGGTTCTCTTTAAGGTCCATAATGGCAGGTAATAATGACTATGTGTGTGTNTGGAGCGTGAGCGGACAGAGCAGAGCTGAGAGCAGAGGATTGTGGGATTAATTGCTTGCAACTGAGTGCCTATTATCTCATTGAGAATTATCAGAGGACATGCGGTTCTCTTTAAGGTCCATAATGGCAGGTAATAATGACTATGTGTGTGT
>NC_056713.1:17079544-17084492 GCF_018831695.1 Puntigrus tetrazona
CATTGTGTTTCACAACATGCAATTTGTTTGTGGTAAACTGAGACTGCTGAAGAATCTACATATTTAACTACAGTCACGAGTTCAGTGTTCAAACTATTTAATCAAACATAATCATCATGTTTGTAGAAGGCAACTAAAAACCCACCAGGCCGGAGTATCTACGGCTCTATTATTTCATAACAAATATAATTACAGTCCCGGCACTTTAATGAAAGCATGTATCTGCGTCTGACAGCTGCTCATCAGAGCAGTAAAGACTTACAAGGAGGTCTAACGCCCATCTACAGCATGTCATTTCACCAGACTGTAACCCACAACTCAGAGAACTAAATGTTTGTAGGTTAGATGGGGTGAAAAAAAGGGCATTAGACGGGGGTTAAAAAATAAACAAAATTAGGATATAATCAAAAAGTAAATCATTTTTAAACAATGTTAACAAAAATGCATATAAAATAATAATATTAATAGAAAGTTTGCCATATGGCCAGTCAATAAAAAATTCTAATGAAAAAGTGACATGGCTAAACTTAATATAAAAAAAGAGAGAGACAAATAAATAAAAAGAGGAATAAAATCAAAAGGAAAACTGTCATATGGATACCTAACAAAAAAAACTAATNTAAAACCGTTCCAGATCAAGGATGGTTATAGATAATACCAAACCTCAGCGGTCTCTGCGGTTTAAATTACGCATGTCATTTCCTGTTTCTTTCCTCAGCTCATTAATCTCTTCACAAAACACAAATCAGTATGCTAATGCTAATGCTAATGGAGGTCACGCGTCCCTGACTCTCTTTCGCTCTGCTCGCTGTTGCCGAGCACAAGTGTCCTTCACTGAAGTGTCACAAGTCATTTGTGCTGCTTTCTCCCCCTCGTCTCTTTCTCTGCACAGCATCTTCTGTCCCTCAGCGGCCTCTCTCCCTTCGTCAAAGTTAACGCTGGAACAAAGTTCTTGCGAGAGATTAACTTTGCCGGATTAGGTGGGTTAATTATTAGATCTCGGAGACTCATTGTTTTGTGTTTCCGCCGTGAGAGGCTGCTTGAGAGAGGCGCTGCAGCATTAAATCAATTTCATGGGCTTTTCATTACAGACGAGATAACGCCAACATTTAGCATTCAGTTTTATGGCGTTATTTGAATCTGCTCCAGCGAATGGGCTGATGGGAGAGGAAAACCCTGCTGAGAGGGCACAAGGACACATTGCTCTCCCTGCTTCCTCCAGAGCCCCCTGGGCACCGTAAAAACGCACAAATGGACCCTGAGGGAGAACAGAAGGGGTCTACGACACTGAAAGGGAGAGGAAGAGGAGCATTGACAGGAGGAAGGAGGAGGAAAGGAATTTTAAATCCTACACAAGACTGCTGCTGATGACAGTTTCACACAGAAAACTCTAGAAATCAGCCAGAAATGCCTTCAAAGCAGACTGTTCTACATCTTACAATTAAACAGAGAGAGAGAAAAATGTTCTTTAAGTCTGACTATGCTAGAGCTACCCTGCTTTAGGAAACAGCTGCTGAAAAGATCCACATGTCCTAAAATTAGGCTATAAATACATCTGATGTGAGCCCACACACACATTGTTTGTGTCTTATCAAGCAACACGGAGCTGTGAAATGACAAAATCTGCGCCTTCATCTTTCCTTCATTGCCCACTTTGAAAGGAAAATAAAAACAATGAAAGCTACCATAATAAGAGCTGGGAAAGGCAGCAGCCTTGGCTCTCTTTTCATCTGTGCAGTGAGTGACCTGTTGTTGCTGTCCATATGAAAAAAAAGATGCGCTGTTTGTAGTTTTGCGAAAGCTTTTCATGCAATATCAAAGGTGGAATCTCAGTAGCCTTTGGCACAGGTGCTGTCTATATGAAGAACACAACACGCATACATATAACTACATCTTTGCTTCCTACACGACAGTATAAACACTCAGAAGAATCATTATGAATGGGGTTTTTCTGCACAGGTGTCTAAACTAAGATCAGTTTTCATATGAGAGAGGTTTTGGCCAAAATGAAACAATTTTCTGTGCTGGATCTTCATTGTGAAGTCTTCTGGCGTTTGATTAGGGGACAAAAAGTCATTTTGCCAGGCAGATTAAAGAGCTCAATCTTTTTTTAGCCCTTTCATACACCATTAAACTTAACGATAAAGGAGGCACTAGAAATCTCCAGAAAGATCCCTGGACATCACAAAACCTTCAAACGTCACCAGTACCATAATGAGAGACGTTTTTATGGGCAGGAGGACAGCCGTGACTGCGCAACTTCAACAAGAATACGATCTCATCTCACCGCTCTTTCTGTTTTGGAAACATATGGGCCGTGAATCATGTGTTTAAGTGTGTGTGTAATGCAGATGTCATGGAGGTGACATACATTTCCTACCACTCATCTAATCATAAAACAAAACCACCTCTCCACATCTTTCGACAGATCAGGGCCTTGTGCCGAAACGCGTTCAAGCAGGCCGAACTTTGTTGTCGAAAATAAATCATTCCCTGCCCAGGCACAAAAGAGCCGAAGCGCTTGGCCTGTTTCTAATGGAAATGTTTCCAGGATGATGATTTCTGCCGACCTTAGGTGAAGATTTTAAATGTGTAAAGTATAGCTCAGACTACTTTCCGTGAAAAAAACTAAACAAAACTGAATTTATGTAAAATTATGATATATTCTAGGGTTCCTGGGCAACAGGTATCAGTGTTGATCCACTGAGGAGCTCTGGGTGTCAGCAGGAAGGACTCCACCCTTTTAATGAGCAGCCTGTCTTGTTAGCTAGAAGCACTTAGTTTTAATTAGCAAAGCCACCTCATTATTACCCAAGTAAACACTTCTAATTTGTTATGCATTTTAATGACCTTCACCAAACACTTAAGAAACATCTTTAGGCATTAAAAAAAAACCAGACATCTAGGAAATACATTGACAACTAGAGCAGCATGTCCTGGTGTAAATATCTGTGGGTAACTTCAGAAGATCTAAAGAGCTTTTATAATGAGAATGAAATCCATCTATGAAATAGTTTATATATTTTTATAATATATGAATAGTTTTTAAATTACACAAATCCAAAATAGCCAAAAGATGTGCACGACATCTGTAAGTACGGGAAAGCAAGAAACACAAACCCTAGATTCAAAATTCAACGCACAGCCGAGATGATTCAAAGACAGCATCAAAAAAAGAAGAAGAATAGGGGCACAACGGCTCTCCCAAAGTCTCCTTACAGATGGCTGATTTCCATAATGACGGTTGAGACGGAGAGATCACTGGGTTTGTCAGTGGCTCATTCATGATCTCACACGGATTCAGACTTGTGTGAGAGAGAATTACAGGCTTTAAGTTGTGTGTGTGTGTGTGNAACAGCAAGAGAGAGACAGATGTTGTTGTAGTTTGATTTTATGGTATATCGGTGTCAGGTGCCGTCACATAAAGATGAGTAACTGTGCAAGAGTTTGAGGCTCACCACAGATCAGAGCACAGCAAGAATGTGTGTGTTTATGTGAATGGGACTGTCAGTGTGTGTGTTTTCCTGTGTGTATGTATATCTTTTTATGAGTCAACCCTGTCAAATATAACATATGCCTATTCTGAAATGTTTGAAGAAGTACTAAGCTCTGTGAGAAAACGAAAACTCATACATACCTCCACATACACCTCTCAGTAATATGTTGATGCGTGTTGCTATCAATACAAAAACCAAGACAAAAATAGCTAAAAAAAAAAACAAAAAAAAAACACTAAAACTCCAAATGCGCACTACAACATATTGGGGAAAGACCAGCGTCCATCAAAACATCCATCACACCCACTGAAGAAAAACCCATTAGCTCTGCTCATGATATCAGCAGGCAGGTGGCCATCCACAGGACACTCATATCAACACTAATATCTGCCACCAGCTGCAGAAAAATGTGCTCACCTTCACGCCTCTAACAAACACACACACAAACACACACAGCTTCACGTGTGTGCATGTAACAAGCTCCCAAAATGATGCTGACTTACATGACAGTTTGGAGTTTCATAATGAGATAGACAGAAAGATGGGCAGACGGATAGATAGACAGACAGACAGACTCACCTGGAAACTGGTAACTGTAGCTAGGAGAAAATCCTGTGTATCCTCGACCGTATGTTGCCACAATGTTTGGGTAACCTACAAACACACATATAGACAGAAACAACATCAGCTCGCTAGGATAAGAATCACGCTTAACCCTTAACCTTGGTCAATCAGGAACTAGTAATTAGACATGTCTGGATGAGGCTGTGTATATGTAACACTGTCACAAGAGCAACAGCACTTGAAAGGGAGGATGAATATCACAACAGTATGTTTTCAAGCACATGAGCACTTTAAATGAAGTGGCAACTTCAGGGAATTTCACTGCCATCTGTTTTTCTCTGATGCTGCTCTGCCGAAAGAAAAGAGAGAGAGAGAGATTCTGATGCGTGTTATTCTTGGCCTTATTTTCTCACGTTTTCTCTTTGAAATTTACATGCCATATTAATTTTGTGTTTTTCCCAAAACAAGAATGTGAAACAGCAGTCACCACTGCTCAGTAATAAATCACGACTCACAGATTTGAGAAATCACTCCAAACACACCTTCGTGCAGAGCTGGCATATGTGCACTTATGATTTCCCAAACCTGTCACGAGTCACTCAATATCAGTTGACAGCAATGAAAACACTTTTGACAGCTCTCACAGAATACACAGCTTAAAAAAAAAAAGTGTTCTTCCAGGGANCCTGCTTTAGTTTGTGTGTTTGTTGTGTGATGCGCCTAAAATATGTTGTACTCTTAAAGAGAAGAGAAAACGAATCATTTGAAAAAGAGACAAAATGAGGTGCAATGAGACAAACAGTAAAACAAAGAAAACAATAAAAAAAGAAAAGATTAGAGATCTGATTAATCAGATTACTAATAGTGATTAATCGTGTGTATATATA
>NC_056713.1:17084592-17094224 GCF_018831695.1 Puntigrus tetrazona
ATTTTTATTATAAAATTGATAATATTATTGACTGCAATAATACACAGGCCTCAAGTATTTGCCTCAACACTTACAATTATATGTATTTTACATTTACATGTATAAAATATGTATAGTATTAATGTTGAGCCATATTGATGGTGTCATGGCCTTAAGATCAAATAAGACAAAAAATAAATAAATAAACACTGCTTTTTAATATGTATTAAATTGAAGGCAAAAGTAACTTTTTTATTTTTATTGACATGAAAAGAAAATGAATTATGTGTTAGTGGTCAGAGTGTAAGACTGTGTCTCTCTTTCTGAGGTCAAGGTGTGAAAAGTCAGGTAGAAAACCACTGAAAAAACTTTCCTCTTCATCTAGAGAACAACAGCTTGAGAAAGTTCATCATCACGTTATCCACCTTTCACGTGCCTTGTGCAAATGAGCACATCTGCAGGCTGTCGTGTGAATGTTCGAGCAGGGGAAAGGGTGTGTGTGTGTGTGTGTGTGTGAAAGAGTGTATGCAGTCTTGCTTGCAAGTGTGGGAGTGCTACAAAAGTGAACTGCTCAGATACTTGAGGCCTGTCTATTTATAACACTTATATGTCTATCTGGACCATAAGAACATTAGGTTTAGTCAGATTTCAAAGCCTCACGTATAACACAGCCCCAAGTGCAAAACTATAAACACACAAAAACAACTCTACAGAAATACACAAGACCAAAGATATACTGTATGTTATGACCGGTGAATGTAATTTAAAAGAATATCTTTCCAAAAAACTCTTGTGTCAGATTCTGTCATTGTTTACTCCCGTGTCATTGCAGGCCTGTACTATTTGACTTTCTTTTTTTCTGTGAAACACAAAAGAAGACATTTTGAAGAATGTTGGAAACCATCTCTTTTTTTTTCATCGTTGACTTGCATTGCGTGAATGGAAGAATTCTCGAAATATACATTCATGTTGATCCACAAATTATGACAGAATTTTTATTTTTTAAATGAACTGTCCTTTTAAAAAAGCAGCCTATGAATATGCAACACTCCAGGTAGATACGCTTGATATTATAATAAAAACAAGTCTTTTCTACTCACCATTAGAGAAAAAACCAACGCCACAATGTTAATAGGCCATGCTGGACAAAAGCAAGTGAAAATAGTCAAAAATATATAATTTTTCAGTGGTGGTGCCCCCTGCGCCTCAGCGCACCTTCCAAAACTGTGGTCCGAGCTGCCATCGATAGAGCGGTTGGTCTTTTCATCCGACCGTTGAAGACCAGGACTCATGATGCAGGAGTAGCAAGCAGAGAGAGTTAGCAAGGATCAGGAGATCCTGAGAACATTTACAGGAGCCTTGCAGAAAAGATCAGGAAACTGAATGGAAGACCGGAGGAGAAACAAGAAGGCAAGAGCTCATGAAGACACTCATGGGGATGTCAGATGATTGGGTAAGTGTGAAAGGCGATGGATGAGACGTTGAGTGAGTCAGAGATGGCTTATGACCTAATTACCACCCGGCTTGAACACTATCCCACTTCAGAGAGGGAGAGAGAGAGAATGTGTGCAGGACGCTGAAGCAATGTAAGATGTAAGATGTAAGATGTAAGAGGAGAGGCAAGCAGAGGAAAAAAAATCTGTCTGCTTGCCCATATTACCATTATCTGTCAAAGGGAGAAGGGAGCGTTAAAGTTACAACTGATACAGCCATATGGATAATGGCCCCAAAATCACATTACAAGGCTGCCAAGAAATGCACACTGGCAATTTTCCCACGGTTTTTGCATAGTACTACAAGTGGGGAGGCAGCAAATAGCACAGCTTAGAGGACAAACGCTGTATTGCGCATTACATGCACAACAGAACACGGCTCGTTACCTTGTTCTTGTTACACATGCCTTATAGTAAAAACAAAACAGTAAATTATAGCAATTACAGTAAGTACTCATTTAATATTGCTTAGCGCGTGTTACAATTTTATTTAAATTATTTCCAAAATGTAATATTTTTTTTAAAACATTTTTTTCAAGGATGAAATATATTTCAATCCTTTTTTCTTTTGAAGAAATTCTGGCTTTTTTCTCGATTTTTTTTTTTTTTTTTTTTTTTTTNCTTTAAATTTGCTTTAATACAGAAACTAAAAGCGCGCCCTAAGCGCATTGAAGTTTTTTGCGATATGAATTGCATTTCGAAACGTTCTTGAACAAATCAATTTGTTAAATAAATCGTGCGCATTTGACAAAAAAAAAAGTCACTGACTCAGGCTGTGGTGTGAGCCCGAGTGGCCTATCTGTGGGTGTTACCGTATCGTGTGAGTTCGTGCAGATAAGGTGACGCTTTGTTTCAAACGGCAGGATACACCACACAGGAAAAATGAAAAACAGCTGCCTCTGCTGACGCGAGAAACCCGCCGTCTCTGCAGCTTAAATAAAATGACGCTCACAGCTCTCTTTGCTCTCTTCACAACCGTTTGTTTCGCAGGTAATATCACGCTTTCCTCCTCGACAGCACGATTTAATGTCAAGATGCTGTCAGAGTTGCAAAAACTGTAATTATCAACTTTCTTTTTCTTTTCAGGTCTGGTACCTGGAGATGCAGCATGGAGCACGTCTGTGTGTCAGATACCCGAGATTGCGACAAAAGAAGGAGCAGATGTTACAATCACCTGTCATATTAAAACTAATTCAAGCGTGCAGAGAGTCATGGTTAAGTGGTTGCGAGATAATCAAGCAGTGAGCAAAACTGTTTTGTCTGCTTTTCCATCTCCTGTAAATGGATCTGTGTTTTTTAACGCAACGCTGCAGCTGCAGTCAGTGCGTCTACATCACAGTGGCATCTATTACTGCACAGCTCAGTCGGATATACCTACACTTGGATCTGTTGAATATGGAAATGGGACGTATTTATATGTGGGTGAGCTTTATCTTGCACTTGGTTTATCATTTTCATTCTATACGATTTTTATGCAACAGTCATTGCATCCAACAATATCTGGAACTTAAAAAGTTGTAATGACAATCCAAAAGATAAACACGTATACTTCTCTCTCACGGCAGAAGCAGTGAAAACACCAGATCTCACACCTGGGACACTTCCACCAATCGCATATAATTCAGACACAGTAAGGTGGTCGGTGCTTTCAGGGTTGGCTTTTATTTTGCTGGTCATCTGCACTGCCTGCGTTATTCACATACGTTCTAAAGGTAAGAACAACTGTCAAACTTTAATGTTTATCACAGTGTGCTTGTCTCACCGTTTTTTATTTTGAGTAGGACGCAGCAGAATAGAACCTAGAGCGAAAGAAGCCCTGGTGAGCGAAGTTAAAATATTTCCAGTTGCTTGTGAATATTGGCAGAGGTGATGGTTATTGAGAAAAGTAGCATTGTAGTTTTCAAACAAGTTATTTAATTGTTAGGTCGACGCTACCGGCGGATCACAGTGCCCGGACACTCATGTTGTTTATGCAGCATTAAAGATTCCTCGAGACGGCGTGAAATCAAGAAATGAGGTAAATGACGTCCATTAGGAGCCTTCAGTATTTAATTCATGCTTGGTTAATTGTTGCATGTTAAAAATTCAGAAAGCAAATACAGTTTTGTTTTCTCCACTTCATACGTAACCACGTGCCATTATTATTTGATTGTGTTATGACTTTGTTTCAGAACTGTCCAGCTGTGACACTCACTTCAGTGATCTGCACCGAGGAATCAGTCACATACTCTGAGGTCCACATAAAGAAAGGACCAAAAGATGAAGGTTAAGCAGTATTTGACTGAATTCTATTCACACTGTAATCTCTTTTACCTTGCTTATGACTGTCATCAACGGTCTTTTATTGGCACTTCAAGCTTTTTGTCCTCTCCGGCCCAGTTCAGTAAATGCATTTCAGTAAAAGTGCATTTTTCTTTGTTTCTTCATGTAACGCTTGTGAAGATAAATGTTAAATGCTGTGGGCTCAAAGTGCATGCGTATAGTTTTTTTTCATTCTTCAAAAGGTGACGGTCAAACCCACGTGCAACCTCGCAAAAATGCATGAATTATGTTTCGCGAGTTTATTTGCCAGTAGTTGAATTTTTAATACTATAAGTGCACCGAATAGATACTGTTATAGTATGAAATTACTTTATAGGAAACAAACTGATAAAACGAAATTTAAAAAGAGAGAAAATGTAATGCGTGCAAAGTTTTATTTCCATTTTTTAACCTTCGTATCACACACACAAAACAATATTTGACTGAAAATATTGACGCCTAAATTAACATCCAAGTCAAAAATATTAAAGTCACTTAATCAAATAAATTATTTATATCAATAAAACTATATTTTGTGTGTTAAAATATCTCTTTAAGGTTACCGCGACAGTGTTGATAGCACGTTTTGTAGCAATAATCGAGAAATTACAAGAATTTAACTCTTTAATAAACAGAAGGGATGTTTTTTTTTAGCAAAGATAGATAAGTTTTGCTGCCTACGCAACCCCATTCAGGGACTTGACGGTAAAAGCCCTAGTCATATGCTTTAACAACAAGATAACGCTGTTTCATCCTGAGCAAAATCTTTAGTTTCAGTATATTTTCACAAATGTCCCTTGAAAACAGATTTCTGTGTGGGGGAGTTCAGCGCTTGCTCTCAGAAGACAGAATCAGTAGCTCCGTAGGCGATTTGACATGATCTGAACCCACAGGTGAACCAAAAAAGACGTGACTCATGCCGTTTTATATCACGTAGGAGTCTTGCAATTTGAAATAATTGAATCGGCATTCCCCAAATTGACTTTGAAATTTTTTTTATTTCATTTTTCAGAGGGTCAAGCTTCAAACGAGAAACATTAAAACTTTCAATTAATAACAGCCATACTGTTTACTTCGTAAAAAGTGTTATATTAGTGTTGCTACTTTTTTTTTTTTTCTCACCGGTACCAGAATCTTCAGTTAATTGAAGCGTATTTATATTCCAATGAACACTTTAAACCTCTAAAAGAGATTAAAGGAATCGTGTTATGAATATAAACTTGGTAAAAGCAACATAACAGCGTGGAAATAGGGGTTACAATTCACATTTTAAAACATCTTACTGAAGATAATACATTAGATCATGACAGCACCGGACATGCTTTCACTCTCAAACACACACACACACACACGCACACACACACGCACACACACACACACACACACACTCACTCAACAGTAGCATCATTCACATTTCCTTCTGTCACCAAAAAAAAAAAAAAAAAAAAAAAAAAAAAAAAGTTCAAGTTCATCAAATCATGAAACAAAAGCATTTTTGGACACACAGAATATCACGTGTTTGCGTTCTTGAGTGTAAAAATCTCTCTTAATCATGCTGACAGATCTCTCCAGATCAAAAAGATAGTATGTACAATATTTTACACAAACAAGGTTGAATCTAAGTCTGAGAAATATGTTCTCCTTATAATTACCGCTATTTTCACGATCAATGCGATGAATCCAGTTGCAAAACTAACAAAATATACATTTCGACATCCCGTCGCACTATATTCTTCAGTAGAAAATGTACCAAATGTGTCTGAAATACGCTACAAAGATCCAAATGGTTTTGACACATATTATTGCTCTTATGCTTTTAAAATGAAAACGCTTTTCTAGAGTTACAAACCTACATGTACATAATGCCGTCGCAAAAAAAAAAGGACAAAACTTTGAACAAGAACTGAGAGAGAAAAATAAAACTAAGACAAAAATACACTTAAGTTGTTAGCGTTTTAAACCGAGAAATGAACTAGTTATTTACAGGTTTAGCTCTATATAAGAGGAGCAGGAGGTTAGTTTAAAGACCGATGTGACAGTAATTCATAAAACAGGAAATATGTCACATCACATTAATAGTGTTGCAGCCGACATTCCAGCAGTTTAGGGTCGATTCATCTAAAACCATTCAAAAACAGAGCGCTTGAGAAAATAACAAAACCCTGCGGCACGTAGAGTGCATCCGTTATATTCGATTGAAATCACCACGTACTTCAAAAACCCTTCCTTAAGATGTAGGGAAGACGTCAGAACCGTGAATACTATTGTACCTCTCACTCATTTCAATGGTAGCCGTTAGTAAATGCTGTGGCAATCAGAGGGCCCTGTAAACAGAAAAAAATGCATTTTAATGCAGCATTAAAAAACTAACAGGAATAACTTGCTTATTTTGATCTAACAAAAGTTATTAAATTTCTTTCATCCTTTTTTAAATTAAAAATCGACTAAAATGCAATTCAGATGTGCAATGACTTGAACGCGCTTCTTACATGAAAATTGTGTTTTTAATTACAATTGAATTACAAATATTTATAACAACTTATAATAAATAACAGTAAGTATTATTACCTAGAACTATGACTAATAATATTTGAAAATTTGCCTTCTAGATACTCATGACTGTGTATGGTTACACCACAGGATGTTTTTAGAGTCATTCAGTTAATGGGTTTTTTTTGTTTTTGTTTTTTTGAAAATGTTTTTTTTACTTTTTGTTTTTAAACCTTACGGATACCAAGAGAACATTTCAAAATGTATTTTTTCACTTCAGTGTTATTTTGTCATTATTTATAGGACTAATATAGTACTTGTTAGCTTTAATTTTTATATTATCAGTTTTCATTTTAAAATGTGGTTTAAGCAATTTTGCCATGTGTTATCACATATGTTATTTACCACATAAAATATGTTTGTTAACTTTTTCCTCAAATAAATTCTTAATTTGCTGCTTATTCGTTAGTAAGGTAGTGGTTAAGTTTAGTTATTGGATTAGGGATGTAGAATAAGGCATTAATATGTGCTTAATTAACACTAATAAATGGCTATTATGCATGTGAGTAATAAGCGAATAATAGGTGTAACCGTAAAATAAAGTGTTACTATTATTATTTTTCTAATACTTTATTTTTAGTTATTGTACTTTAGCTTCAACTGATTTATGAAGTTATTTGCCAAAGCAACATTTCACTGACCGAAAGTGTTTTTGCTAGTTTTTGGCGTGTTAGTTAACTGACTCACCCCGAGGCTGTGGCTGAATCCGGTGCTGGGGGCGGGGCTTGCAGCGCTGATGTAGCTACTGACGGCTGAGTCCTGATTGGCCGTCCCGTACAGGTCTGCCATCGGCCCAGGGCTGCTGGTACCTAAAAACCCAGCTGAGCGAGAAGGAGTTGAGCCTACAGAACAAATCAACATGAAATTCCACAATCGCTTCTCACTAAAAGGAAATCTCAAAGCTATATAGGCCATCCACCGGAGCGTGTTTTCTTATGAGAGCGGGGCATGTGTGGGATGTAGAAAAAAACAAAACTGTCGCACCTCTGACCACAGCTGCTGCTGCTGCGGCTGCCGCCATGGGGTTGTACGCCGTCAGAGGAATGGCTGCGAAAAACATCCGCGTGCACGAAGAGCAAGCAAAACAAACAGGAAAGAGAGCTTAATCAGTGTCAAGAAGGAAAAGTGCCTGCGTCACGCACTGATTAAGAACTGACGCTCTGATAATGCGCCTGTTGTGCAGGATTTCCTGGGTGCTGTTGTCACAGACGCGAGATAACGGCGCACAGATCACACTGCGCCGCGTGCATTAGCTGCTTGTAAAGCTCATAGAGGAACTAACCTGTGAGCTCAGGGGGGTGGGGTGATGTCAGAAGGGGGGTCCTCTCTAAGTGGAATTCTAGAATAGAGATAAACACAGAAAGCCGTTTAAACATACACACAAGTGCTGCTCACGCTGCGCACATGGACGGGCGCTACTTAGACCGCCTCTCTGAGATTTACAAGCAGCCGCGGGTCTCTATGGGTTTTTGCGCCCTCACAAAAGCAACAAGCGGTATTGACAGTGATGAGAAAATGTTAACTGAGCAGCAAATCGACACGTTAGAATGATTTCTGAGGGGCTGTGTGTGGAAATTCAGCTTTGTCATCACAGGAATACAGTCTATTCAAAAAAAATTGTTTTAAACGGTTATAATATTTCGCATTATTACTGGTGTGCATGCATTTTTTTTGGATCAAATAAATGCAGCCTCGGGGGGCATTAAAGACTTCTAAGCATTTTAAAATAGCGCCGACCCCCAAAACGGTGCTGTACATACAATATAATGCAATATATGAGACCATGGACAACAAAACCAGTCATGAGGGTCAGGTTTTTGAAAGTGAGATTTCTAAATCATTATAAATAAAGCTTTACAGTGAAGTATTGTGTGTTAGGATAATATTTGGCCTAGATTAACTGAGCTCTTTGAAAATCTATAATCTGAGGGTGCAAAAAATCTAAATAATGAGAAAATCGCATTAAAGTGCTTAGGAATTAAAACGTTTTTAGGAAATTTAATGGAACACGATCTTTACTTAATATCCTAAGGATTTTTGGCATAAAGTGTGAACCATACAGTGTACTGTTACTTCTGACTGGTTTTGTGGTGCTGTATCACTAAAATCTAATTAAATCACAGTATTTCAATTACAATTAATGACTTTTAATATGAACTGCCTGAATCCACTATAAGTCACAAATGCAGTTTTACCATTTTAGTTAGTCATGAATATAGTTCTGTGATGTTGCTTATTTATAAACTGCTAAACAGTCCTTTCCTGATTCAAAAACCCAATGTTTAATAATATCTGAGTATCTGCAAAAAATGCTTCAACGTGTGAAAAGGACCCACAGAGTGCATGAGCTGGACATGGAGTCTTACCGGGGAACTGATACGTGTATCCTGGTGTGAGACTAGTATAGCTGCGACCAGCATATGTTGCTGCCTGGAACCCTGGGTAACCTGGGAAAAAAAAATACGACACAAATTAATGTCTATTGATAAAGTATTGTGAGTAAATAACAAAGCTATATAACAATTATACGAGTAAAATAAATAATTGATTATTTAAATATTATTAACGGTCATATGATAACTCAAACTGATATCAGTTAGTGTAGTAGAATGAAAGTGTAGCGTTTGTGTGTTTGTGGATTTTTATTGAATGCATTTTTGACTCTGAACAGCAGAGGGCGGAAGAGCCCCTTCTATGCTTTAAACTCTAATCATCTTCGTAATCTAGACTCTTACCCAGCATTCCTATGCCGAGCATAAAGGCGTCCATCCCATAGGGCATGACACGAGCACGACCTCTTGAAGAGCCTGTGGGCGACATCACTTCCTTGGGCTGGGCCTTCTTACACTCCACCTGGAAGTTATCGGGTCGATCAAACGCAGGCTGTAGCAGTGCGTCTTAAACGGTGTCTCAGGATAAGAATTCTTACCATCTTGTTGTTGATTTCGTGGAAGTGGATCTCGCAGACTTTCTCCACCACGTCTTCATTCTCAAAGGTCACAAATCCGAACCCTGAAGCAATAAAGAGTCCAGACCGTGGTTTACATTCGGGTTTCCACTTCAGCCATCATTATAAACAATATCTAAAGTGCGTGTGCTTCAGTTGGGCTTCAGGTGAAGCAAATTCTACTTCCCTTTTCACTGACCTTGTAGTAAATACCGGAACGATATCACTAAATACAATGATACTATAATAAATATCAAAGCGCCTTCTGATATAATCACCACCACCTTTAAATATTTTTTGTAACATTAATTTGTAATTATTTGTAAAATTCAGATACATTCTTATTGAATAAAATAATTGTA
>NC_056713.1:17094324-17104090 GCF_018831695.1 Puntigrus tetrazona
ATGCTAAGTACAGTTCAAATCTTTTGACATACAGACATCACTTGAGACTTAGATAGAAAAATTATACTTAAACTTTTCTGGAGTTAAACTTGTTGACAATACACACTTCTTAATATTAAACCTAAAACGTATTTTAATGTCACTATTGGTGAGCATTGTATGATTTTTAAATAATATTGCCTTAAAATTCAAGACATTTCAAGTGTACCTAAAGTATATTTGCAATAGCATCTTTAGATTGACTTCTGCACTGCTTCTGCACAATGAAAGTGCATTAAGTGTAAAGTTAGGCTGGTTGTTCTAATTTAGCAGACATTAAGTACACCAGTATACACCAAAAGGGCAATTGTGGGGTATTTTCATTAAGTATATATATAATGTATTTGGAGCATTCAGGTAATTAGCATGACATAAATGTATTTTAAAAGCGTTTTAGTATATTTATTTTTCACTGGGGTACTCTCATGGCTTATCATTTTATTTCATCACCCTGCTACCCCCTTCGATTGTTTTACAGAAAGACGACTTACCTTTCCGAACTGGTCGAAGTACTGCTTTACATCTTCAATAGTAGTGTTCACCGACAGGCCTCCAACAAAGATTTTCTTTGTCCGAGTCACCAACTGAAAAACGGCGAGAGAGAATGACGAGATGATCTTCAAAAATAACAAAAAGCTGGATAAAATCAAGCATCTTGACCAAGTGGACCAGTCGGGCACATACCTTAGGCTGGGCTCGTCGCGGGAAGGCAACTTTCGGGTCAATCTAGAGAAGAGTTTGAGAGGAGAAGGTCTAGTTTAGAAATTCTGGAGAAAGAGGAAGATTGACACCAACACACCCAGGACTATAAATGAGAACATCGGTGAGAAGCTCACATCCTCTGAGCTCTGGTTTCGGTTGGTGTCTCTCTGCGCTTGCAGGGACATCTGCCTCTGTGTTTTAAAGGCTCTGACTGCACCCTGCATTAACTTTACTGTCTGAGAATGATGGTACATTCATACATGCAGAGTTCAGAGTTCAGAGAAGGACAAGAGTGATGAGAAATGTAAAAGAAATGGAGATCCATCTAAAGAGAGAACTGACTATTAAGAAGAGAATGATGCTCCATTCACACTGACAGTGATTTCATTGCTAGATGTTGCCAGGTTGTTGTATTATTGGTCACTTGCAGAAGTTCCTATTATTACTGGTTGCCTGCGCAATTGGCTGTAGTTTTTGAACACCTGATAACAGATAAATATGTAAAAAAAGACTATAGAAAAAATACTATATGCAGCATTAAACTGAAATAGACTTAATATGTATTATTTTGTACAATTAATAATAATCATTTTTAAATCATTTTTCATTTATTTATCTTCAGTTGTTCAGTTTGTTTATGCAAAAAAAGACTTATTTTGGAAGTGAAAGTGCTATACAAACTGAGCATATAAGCATATAAATAAACACTGAGATTAAGGGTTTGGTACAATGCTTTTACAAAGAAGTCTTTTAAGACTTAAGAAGGCTGCATGCAGCTGCGAAAAGGTAGCAATATTGTGAAATATTATTGCAATTCAAAAATGCAATTTATCCCTGTGATAGCAAAACTGGATTTTTAGCATCATATCTCCAATATTCAGTGTGGCATGATCTGTCAGAAATCGTTCTAATGCAATTTATTAAATGATTAGAACAATATTACATTATAACGATTCTTTAATATTACTGATTTTAAAAACAGTAGTGTTGCTTAATATTGTAGTATTTTTAGGATACGTCGCTGAACAAAAATATAAATACTTTGTAACATTATAAGTGTCTTTAATGTCTTTTTTGATCAATGTAAAGTCTTTCCTCAAAGCCAGTATTAATAAAAAGATTTGTTAGTCTTCGCCAGCGGTCAGTGCCGCTCATGTGACCGGCATACTTGGGAGTCGCTTTGTTGCTGTCAGTGTGAACACCCCTTAAATCAGAGAGTGTGACGTTCGCAGAGAAACAGGGAGAAAAGTTTACAGGTTTCTATGAGAGGCAAATGGAAACGGATGAGTACGACTAGACAGGAGAGGCTGTCATGGCCACCTGTGACTGGACAAGAGAAGGGTCAGCTTTCCTGTAAACATCACTGGATGACATGAAAAACACTCGGAAACACCACAACCGTGTTTCCTTGGAAGAAGAGTGGCCGGAAAACAAAAGAAGGCACAGAAACTCGAGACGAAAAGCATCCTTGACCCACACACTCTTTTGACAGCCAAACAAAATATTTTGTTTGTTTGTGTTTGTTTGTTTTTGCATGTCTATTTCTTTTCTTTCTTTCTAAAAATCTGAATATTGCTTATAGGTGTCTACTTCCGGAAAACGAGCTGTGAAAAATTCAAAATAGCATCCAGCTCCTTGATATATTTGCACTTAAAACACAGTTAAAGTTGCTAAAAGGCTAAACTTGTGTAAATGTAGCAACAACAGTTTAATATGCCATTGGATTGTTTTATTATTATGAACCGTGTGAAAAAATTCGATGTTGATTAGCACCCATTGCCACAGCAGACAAACTAGATTACAGATACTCAAGATACTCTATATTAGTCTATGGTCTAGTCCATCTATTTATCAAACGCTAGTCTACTTCATGCTGTACTGAGGTTAAATTCTAGAAGACAGTGAAGGCAGTACAGCGCTAGCAGCAATAATGATTAGTCTGTCCGAGAGAGGGTTCGAAATAGAGCTACGCTAAAAGAGCTAGCAGCTCTGAGGTAAACTGCGGCAGTTCACCAGAGTCGCCCGTTTGTTTTCATACAACAGACTACAAGTAAGAGAGTTTCTTTGTGAATCTAGAGAGTAAAATGAAGAAGCTAAGCTAATCTGAACAGAGATCTGATGCAGAGGCTACGGTTTACAGTATGTCTATAGTTTCTAGACTACTCTGATAGTCACCTCCGGTCCACAACATTGCTGAGGCCGCACCACTCCTGTGCACAATCAAAAACAAACAAACAGACACACACACAAACAAACAAAATCAACATACAGCCAACGACGCACATGAGAGGAAAGCTGAGGATAAAATGTATGGTCACATAAAACAGATTATTGTCAATAGAGTTGGTTTTGACCAAGTGGAGAGTGGAGAGACACTGAAAGGTAATGGATTCAGTAGGGGCTTGTACGTTTAACCACCAGAGACACGGAATACATTCACATTAGCGGTCGGTCTTAAAACCAGCAAACTCGTTCTTGGTCTTGAATCTTTCGCATTTTATCACACAGTGGTTCAAAGAAATGGCAGTTGCTATTTGTCCGTTAATTATTAGATAAAATGCATACAATGGATATGAAATGTGAGTATGTATTTTTACATACAATGGATTGTAAGTTTAACCACTACAGACTTTTTTACAGATTACTTTTAGACATGAGGTTACACCTCTTCAACTTCTACATGTTTTGGTTCTTCATTTGTTTAAGTCAGTATTAAACAGTAAAATGTGATTTATACAATTATTAGACCATTTCTACTGTAAGCACGGTTTTAATTTCTTAAAATATATACCGGGGCGATACACCTGTCCAGATATCATAATGAAGAAAACAAAAATAGAAATTTAATTTTTTCTTTTTTTTTCACATTTTCATTATTATTACTATTATTTACATTACATTTTGAGAAATCTGCTTCACTGCTCGTTTAAAATGTTTAAAAAGCTTATCCGCTAAATTAAAGGTAAATAAATAAATAAATAAAAACTTAAATACTTTAAATACTTTTTTTCAATACTGATTAAGATGTGTATATTCACACGTATTGAAGATGTCAGAAAAATACTTGGAGAGCATTTTCTAAACTGGGGTAGAAATTTGTATTTTTAAATCGAAACTTATGTTAAACTTAAGTTAAAAAAAAAGTATTTTAAAACCATCTGAAAGCGAAATGAACAGAAAGACTACCTTTCTAAGAACCTATTTTTTTTTATCTTGGAAACTGATATGTACTCTTTTTGTATTCTTATTTGACCCAAAGTTCGATATTACAGTCAAAACCTCTTTTTAAGTTTGACTCCCAGCGCAATACACTTCAGTACTAAAGTGTGCACAGCAGATGCACACTTTGTATTGATATTCTGATATTCGTGTTTACTTTAAGGGTGTTTTCAGACGCTGTCAATACTTCTCTGTGGCTTTGGGAATAACACTTTGATTCACAAAATTTCCATCTTGGGCAAACACGAACGCATGACACAGCTTTCTTTAAAAATAAAAACACGTGCATCATTTCTGAAACGCAATAAAAAGCATAGGTCTAATTAGTATCAGACCGCGCCGTGTCCTTAAACAGTCAAAATTACCACCCCTGTCAAAACTATTTTAAGTCAATGGACTTATCTAACCAGGTCAATCCTTAAGGGTCAATCGGCAGAACGCTGGCGGTGTGTATCAATCACATACATTCAAACACGCAAGCACACAGAACGCCCGCTCCGTCCACGAGAGCGCTTAACAGCGCGTCCCAAGACCACTGACTTAAAATTGTGATTTTTATGAGTTGCGCCGCACACGTTTCTCTCTCTTTCCTGGCCTCCCCTCCTCCACCGCCCCATCGCTGAGCTCGTTAAGCTAATCTCCAGTTTAAAGTCGGCCCAGGCGAGCAGCCATAAGGCACCTTCACAGGGGCACAGTCATAGAGGTAAAGCAGGACAAAGGCCTCCATGTTCCCCTGGCTCTGCCTGCCTCTCTCTCAGGGGGGAGGCACTTAGAAAACAGCACAAGCGGCCAGGCTGTGGAAGACTGGAGCTGAGAGACACTTTCTAAACGCTTGCTGTAGTTTCATTGAGTCCGATGGGCTTTTCCAGTCCCTTTCCTTCAGTGTTGAGGACTTTATTGAGCACAGAAACACACAGTTTCGTTGTGGTTTGCCGCGTACTACCTGTTGCCATAGTGAGAGGTGCTTTTTCACCCAAACGAGGAACTGGTGCAAACTTTCAGAAGAGGGAGAGAGACAGAGAGAGAGACAGAGAGAGAGAGAGAGAGAGAGAAACAGAGAGAGAGAGAGAGAGAGAGAGAGAGAGAAAGAGAGATGAGAAAGTTTTTTTCTTCTCCTTCGGGCCTCATGCTCCCTCCCCACTGACCCCCTGGGGGGTGACTCCACTGTCGTCATGGTAACCAACGGGCACCATTGTCCCAGGACCCGCCTGCTCTGCACAGCGACAAAGACTCTCACAAATAGATGCACCGCAACACAAAACCTCGCCTCAAAGTTTCCTATTTCTAGCACTCTTGCCGAATCTACTAATCCGTTTTGTTGCAAAATCACGGCTATTTCATTCATCCGATGAATGTCATTCATAAACAAGGCCTAAAAATCCTTGTACACCTGTTAGAAAAACAGCACCGAAGCATCACAGGATTCTAGGACTCGTTTCCACTGGGGGAAAAAAAATCTGAATTCCGCTTGAGTCCAATGTGTTTGGTGAGCACTCTTGAGACAAGGCACCACAAAGGCTTCCCAGCAACTCCCAGCATACCCTGTTCGGGTCCCCTAGTTACCATAGCAATTGACACAGAATAGGAATGCTTCCCTGACAACCTCATTGAGGAACGGCTGAGATGGGAACTTTTTCTCGCTCTCTCTCTCTCTCTCCAAATCTTCCCGAATTGTTTGACCAAAACCCTACGTGAAGAGGCATGAAACCTCACAAGCATCTGCGATTTCGAACAATTATTTATTTGAAACTGCACTAAAACCCCTTAAAGCTACATAAACTAAATGAAAATGTGTATCTGAAGCGGTTTTAGTCAACGCAACCCCGGGAGACGCAGTTAGATGATGATAAAAACTCACGGTTTTCGAGTCCAGCTCATGTCTGGACTGGGCCAGGACTTTGTCCACACCAGCTTGGTCAACAAACGTGACAAATCCGAAACCCCTAATGGAAAGAGAGATGAAAATTACAACACCTCCACCCATTTGTGGAAAACGGACAATACGGTCAATAATAAAAGCTTTTGTATGTTTGTTGTCGCTTCCCAGTCAGGTCGGCTGTTCCCTTACCTCGAGCGTTTTGTAACCGGATCTCTCATCACCATACTCTCTTTCACTTCACCAAACTTGCAGAAGTAGTCCTTCAAACCCTCTGAGAAAGCAAGAGAAGGTGAATTATTTCAGAACGTCAAAGGCGAGGAGCCAAACAAGATTACGGAAAACCAAGATTATTCATTGATGGCATCAACACTGAATGGATGACATCATCAGTGGAGATGATCTAAGAAGTTGTTGTGAAATACAAGGTGAGGTCATCATCACGTAGTGCAATATACAAGGCTTTTTATGTAAATTTAGATGATCTGCTTTGTTTTAAAAACTCTAAAATTAAGGCTAACAGATATTAGCGACAGATGCGGTCTTTAGTTACAGAAAGCCAGTGCCCGCCAAGCTGATAAAGTCTAATGAAAATGCTCATCTATTAAATGATCATAATAGCTGGCAGAATCAGATGACAGGAAGGCTATTAGGAGTTCTGTGCCGTGAACAATACCTCAGCGTAATTCAAAACAACAATGTGTCCTACATACTGGGGACAGCCTACAGCATGACAGCAGTTGGTGAAACTTTCTCCATTCACTCAACTAAACCTGTTGTATAGGCTTTGCACAAAGGATCAAGCCAAATTACAGAGCAACCCAGCAGAGGGGTTTTTTTTTTTTCATTCAGAGCTACTTGCTTATTAGTTGCACGCAGTGAAACACTATGCATACATGTCTAAATCTTCATACCATCTTAAATCTTCCCCAATTGTTAGCCGTTTCTCACATTTCCGCTCGATTTGAAGGAATCTCAGAGAGATCTTATTGAACTGCATGGGATCGGCAGGTTGTAAGTTTACCGTAGACTCTGTAGCTGCTTGAAAATGCCTTTGGGATTCATTTAGACCGTAAGCAGGCGGCAATTCAGTGTTTTATGCGAATCAGATCCGTCTCTCCGTCTGACATGTGCAGATACTTATGCTAGTAAAGCGTTACTCACCTTGCGTAGTCTGCCAGCTCAGACCACCGATGAACATTTTACTGTGAAAACAATACAAACAAGTGATCAACAAGTGCCGCGCGTCCGCGTACGAATCATAAAGAGCGAAAAGACGCAGCGGAGCCGCGTCAAGAAGATCTCCCGAGACCCAAATAACGGCAGAGATTCTCAGTGAAACTCATCCGAGTGGATGAGAGGTGCGCTGGACACCGCCAAAACGCGTTTCCCTCTTTGTTGAGCTACTTTTTAAAAAAATTGATTTCGACCTGGCGCTCTTAAATGTAAGTTTTGAGACCGGAGGAAGGTTCTTTACCAGGGGTCGTGCGGCGAGTCCGAGGAGGACAGGTTACTTTGGCTGCCTTCCGACTCCATTGCGCGGCTGTGTATCCCGTCCGAGTACGGTGCGAGAAAGGAGGCAGAAAGTGTGGAGAGGGGGATTGGCATGGGGTGAGTTAGAGCTCAAAGCCCAAAGACTCCACCTCTCTCTTGGTCCAGTCCCGGCGTGAAACACGGGAGCCCTCGAGAACTGACCGGGAGTCAGTGGATTACCTTCCTCCGTGACACGAGGACGACATCAGAACCGAAACGATCGCGTTAACCGTTAAAGATGACGACCCGCGTCTGTTTGAGGGATCGACTGATCATTTAATTATTGTTTATTTACCTGTGAAAATTGCTTTATTTGTCGAACATTCATTTTTATTAAAGAGCATTGCTTTATTTATCTTGTCATTTGTTTTTGTCACACGAAGTTTATTGCATGCAAAATTATTAAAGAATCAATACCCAGCGTGTCAGACAAAAGTTGCAATGATACAATAAAAACAGAGCAGGCCTACCGTGAATAATAATAACAACGATGAGGATGATGATTGTGGTGGCGATGATGAAAAACAACATAACAATAGTAGCAATAATAATAGCAGGCTGCTAGCAGCTGATAAATACTTGCACACATACATAAATGAATGAATTCATTCATTTTCAGCAGGCATTAATGAACATCAAGGGACAATAATCAGAATGAAAATAAAGTTAAAATAAAATCGTGTAGGACTGCCTTTCCGCTGCAGCACCTGCATCTGATTTCTGACAGTTCACGAAAATTAAAAAGCATTTTCCCAACGTTATCACAACAAAGTTGGACTTTTGCAGCATCCCCGGTGTCTTCCATTTTGAAGCCATGTTTCTACGTGCTTGGTTTTTCCTACGAGGGTCTGTCTCTAAACCTTCTGTTTAGTTTCCCAGTAGCATTCCAGGTTCCTCTGATTTGCGCTTTCATTTTCATAGTTTTTTTTTTTTAGCGATTCGGGTTATGTTCGACAAATCTGCCCTGAACCCGATCTGTCCCTCTCTGTGCCATGTTCTCTCTCCTGACACCTGTTGATGAAAGCGCTCCGACCCGCTCTCCAGGGGAGGCCCATATCAGCACAGCATATCACCATCGCTATAACAACAATTTCACAAATAGAGGTGCGGCAAAGCGGGAGTTCTCACCTTTTACGGATTCTCAGTCCGAAAAGAGATCATTTTCTGCCTTAAAATGGCACGAAACGCGCATCGTTTCTACTTCCTGTTATTTGAAACCAGCACATGGTTTTAAAACACATTTGATTGGTTTGGTGGGATTTCAGTTCTCCATATAAGACACGGTAGTAATCTTTTCAAATTGTCCCGTATCCATGTGTTCTTTCGTGAATAAGTCATAAACGCTGACTGTGTGCAGCGTGAGCAGGTGGTTGTTGGGGGGGCCCGTCTTAGATCAATACAGATTTATCTGGCCGTATGGCCTAATTTGACATGTATGAGAGGTGGTAAAAGGCCACTGCACATTGCCAAGTGGCTCTCTACGACTAGCCAGATCTTCTGGAGATTTATATGTCATAATAGGATTGTGGGTAAGCGGTGCTTGGCTGTGTGAATTTATGTGCCTGATTCGTCTGCCCCACTCATAGCACTCATTCTATCTAATTCACACACTTAAGGGCCTGCAGTGGACAAATGTAATTAGAGCGGAACATAAACATATGGTACCAACATTGTGAATTTAAGACATTAATCCTCACCCGTTGCATACAGTTGGTACAGTTCTGTGCATCGATGCCGCGTTTATTTGTGTTTTATCTCAGAGGGTCAGCCCGAGATGAATATACGCTGTCAGCATTTGCTCGCTTTCGTGTCAGTTTTTCTTTCCACCCTGGAATAAGAAATGTCGTTTTTTTGCTGCCGTTTTCCATGCAACGAAAGTAAATGAGGACCAGGGCCGAAACCACCAACTAAAAGCACCGCTAAATAATATTATAAAAGTAACATATTAGCAATCTTAACACAATATTCCAAGCATTTTGAAGCCAAAACTGAATGTAAATAAAAATAAAATAAAAAAATGCTCTGGTTGCCGTTCACTGTCGGTCTATGAAAAAGAATAACTTAAAAAAATCTCAAATTATATTTAAAAACAAAAATCTTTAATGATGTTTATTGATGTGGTGAATTTTACAGAATAAAAATGGATAAGTAATGTTTGGAGGAGTAATAAGACGGTAATAATTAAAGGATGTGTAGAGTTTTAGGAACGTCTCTTCTAATTAAATTATTGTTAAGTGCTTTTGGGACAGAGCGTATGGTTAATTATGAAGAATGTTAGACATGGTCTGGAATATCAAATTGTTAAGGTGTTTTTGGGCAAAAGAAAGATTTATTTAGAAAAAAATATATAATTCCACATTTATATTTCAGTCCTTAAAGGAACTTAAAAATGAGCTT
>NC_056713.1:17104190-17105442 GCF_018831695.1 Puntigrus tetrazona
TATATATATATAACGTCGAGCTCTCGATGAAGTATTGCAAGAGAAGTTTTAAGATAAAACATGCCACTGATCTATAAATATTCACCGTTGTAAACGATATAGCTACAACGCAATAAGCTCGTGCATGCTTTGATTTCACGGTGCACGAACTATTTGCTTTCTGTTTCTGACCAAACAAACATAGAAAGAAGAAATGCTCCTACGAGCTCGCGGCAACGCATGCATGAGACTTTTTTTTGTGGAAGTAGCACGCAGGACAGAAGATCACGCGTGTCTCACCTTGTGTCGTCTGCCAGCTCAACCCGCCGATGAACATTTTGCTGAAAGGTGAAAAAGAGAGTCGGATCAGACATCTGAAAGTCTCCCGAAACGCTATTGATTACCGGTGCATGTGTAAATACAGCAATCAACAACCCAAAATCGTTATAAATCAAGTGGAAAAGTGCAATTCGGCCATGATGGATGGATGGGTGCCGTTATTTCCAGTGAAAACGCAGAATTGGTTCTTCCTCTCGGTTAAAAAAGTAACAAGTTCGATCATCCCCTTTTGAAAAAGCGAAAAGGGATATAATATCATAATGCGTTGGGAAAATGTAACACTTCCAAATGTAACAGATGGAAACAATGTAACAGCGCGCGTCCTGGAAAGGGGGAACATGGAAACAATGTAACAGTGAGGCTCCTGGCTGTTACATTGTTTCCATTTTCGCTCTTTCGCGAAGGAACCCGCGCTTGTGTCTTTTGTCTCCGGTGGTCTCTTTCCTCCTGGTCCCAAAACTCTCAGGTTAAAATGAATAGATGTATACATAGATCTCCCGTTCGCGAGGAAAAGTCGAGCGGAGCGCGCGGAGAGGAAGCTTTACCAGGGGTCGTGTGGGGAGTCCTGCGTGGAGGACGACAGGCTGCTCTGACTCCCTTCTGTGTCCATTCCCGTGTCCCTCTGTTGCCCGGACTGTGAGCCGAACGGGAGCCAGGAGTCTCCAACTCAAGAGCGGGTGGCCCGAGGGGGTGGGGGAGGGAGGGCCCGTCTGGAGGAGGCCGGGCCAGGCGTGGTTTGCGCACACACCGAGGCGCCGCCTCCCGTTTGACTTTTCCCGGACTCTCGTAGTTCGCCCCGCCCCCTCTTCCTCCCCGGCCCCGCCCGCTTTCATCTGCCGCCGTACAGTAGCGGAGCAGAAACGTGGTCAGTCTGAAGAAAGGGAAAGCCAGACAGACGTGGAGACACACAGACATAGAGAGAGTGAGAGTGAAA